>NW_020884883.1:6724869-6773001 GCF_003945725.1 Corapipo altera | reverse complement strand
TATGAAATGAAATCTTGGGGTCTAGAGAGAAGAATGAAATCAGATGTTTTAAAAAAAGTTTTCTGTGCTCCATGACAGGCTGAGGTGAAAAATTTTCGGGTTTGTATCCATGTTTCACATCAGATATATGTGGGTTTTTTTTCTTGACTGCAATAACTATCTTGGGTCTAGTGTTTGTATTTAGGGTTAATTTGATTAATTTCTGCTACTGGTGGGAAAGTAGAAGCAGATGACAGAACCTAAATGGGTTTTGCCTTATATAATCTTTTAAAAATTGATTTGTATGTCTGTACACATGTGCATGTGTGTGTGAGAATATATATGTAAAACATAGAAAAGTTTTTCATGGGAAGAATGAAGACTACACTGTGACAAACTCAACTTTATAGATATAACCTAGATTGCAACTATCTGCAGACGACTTTCATTTGTAACAACAGCAAATTGCAATCATCTGATTGTTCTCAGGTACCCTTCAGGCATTATGTTTGGAGTTCCTGGGCTTATTGCTGGTGGATATATGCTATATCCAGGAGCTCAAAAAAATATAAGATACAAAAGAGCTCATTGATTCACTGACTGACCCAGGGGATAAACCCAAGAGAAAATCAACACAGTCACAAGACTGTGGGTACCTCTCAACTTAGAACCTGATTTGAAGCCCGTTGAAATAAAAACCGAAGCAACCAGGCTTTGTATAACCAAATAATGACACACCCTGAACATCCAGAACTCGGGGGGGGTCAATTATTTTCATGGTGCAGGAAAGGGGGCTCCCCAAGGATCTGTTGACCACATTGAGACAAGTGTGAGCTGCACCTGGAATGGCTGTAGTCTGAAATCAGCTGCTGTTTATTAGCATTGCCTCATCAAAAACAGCTTACAGGAGAGTAATTTATTTTGTATATATTAAACAGTCAACAAGAAAAAGAAGAAAACTTGCTGTTCTGCAGGTCAAAATATTACTTATTACCCTAATAAGCACTTAATTCTTTTTGAGACTGCAGCACAGGCAGACAAGGGATTTTTTTCTGCAGTGCTTTAAGTCATTCACTTGATTTGTTGCCATTTATTGCAGTTGTGTAATGGTTATAAAACTGGAAAAAACATAAAACATAAAAGAAAGGTGCTGAAGTCAGCCTTAAAGTACTAAATTCCCGACAGCAGCTTGTAAAGCAGTGGAGATTTAGGTGCTGTAAGATGACACTGAAGGTTGTGGTAGGCAATGGAAGGTGCTGAAGTGATGAGTCTATGACAAACTGGAATTATGCAACTGTGAAAAAAGGACCTGGGCACCTCCTGATCCCTGTTCATTTCTGGGGGACACCAGCACTTCACAGATGCTTTTCATTTGACGCAAACGGTCTCCAGACATCTAAAACTCCTGGATTGAATACATCCAGATCTACACCTGAATTCAGTGTATGGCCTGATCTGATAGGCATTTACAGAGCACTCCAGTCAGAGACTGAAAGTATTAAAAGCCATACAAAATGTAAATGATCTTTTTAAATGTAAAAAATAAAAAAATATAGATAAATAAATAAATAAGTAAATAAAATCAGTTATGTCCTTTCATGTAGTTTTTTCAGATCTGTTGTGTAAACATCAAGGAACTGAGCTGTGTATCAAGAAAGGGTGCTGTATCCCATATGTTTTAAAATGCCTGGTACCTCCCACATTCAGTAGTTACATTCCAGTAAGGTATATGTTTAAGAAGGAGGAAACCTTGGTTTGATCTCTCTCCCTCAGACTGAAGAAACTCAGCATTTTCATTCCATCTCTGAGGAAGATTTTCTACCCACCTGGCTAGAGGCCACCAAGTAACAAAGTGCTCTTACTGTTGGATCTAATCCACCTCAGAGTAACAATTTGAAATGCATGGCTGGGTTGCAGAGAGTGATCTTCCCTCTCATGACTGGTGCATTCAGATGCATTTAGAGTAAAGCTCATTTTTTTTTCCCAAGAGTCCCTTCTCCATGGATTATTTTGCTATGAAAAGCGTGACATTGCTTATCAGAGATTCAAGATAAAACAATATCTACAAATATAGCTAAAATACATCTAAGGAAATTGTCAGAAACTGGCTGTACCTTTTGAGCAACAGGGAAAAATGGGGACAATCAGTGATATTTAAGGATGAGAAATTCAAAAGGGGTAATAAGAAATATTTTTCACATCACAAGGCTTATATTGCAGAGCCTGTTGCCATCCGCAGAAGTTGGGATCAAAACTTTGTCATTGTAATGTTCTCAGAAGGGAGACAAAATCTTGCACAGCCTAGAGTTCAGGCCAAGTTAGCTGAAGTCCTTCATTACTGGATTCCCATACCTTAAAATACATCCATGAGAGGCTGGATACTTGGTTAGGTAGGACTGTGATTGTAAATTGTAATGTAGGAAGGTCATACCTCTACTCTATTAAAATGTCTTCTATTACTGTTATTATAATTCATAGGTGGACTATATATTCATGTAGTGTACATATTTATACACATATAAATATATATATATATATATATATATAAATGAAATAGATTAATTATATTGTGTCTTGATTTCATGAAAAGCACGTGACAGGCTGTGGTCAGATGCCAGGAATGAAGGGAGAGGGAGTTATAATAGGTATATTAAGTGGGTTAAGAAGTGTATAAACTCTCCCCTTCCTCTCAGTAGCATACCTGAATGTGGTTAGTGACTTATGTTTCACTATTCTGAGCTACTACGCAGCCTTGGCTTTAACTAGTCCTGGCAAAGCCACTCCTTCTATGAGTTGCCTCCATTCCTGCTGCACAGGTGTTCAAGATAATGTTTCTCTGTCTGATCCTGCATGGCCCCTGCCTCATTTGGTCAAAAAAGAATTGTGCAGAAATAGCGTTATAATGGTAACTCCTAGTGGAAAGGGGTCAACATCTGTTTTTAATGCTTTAACTCTTCACAGTGAGTGTAGAAGCTTATCTTCCCAAATGGAGCTCTATGTCCTGTGGGCAGAGGTGAGATTTAGAAGTTTTTGCATGATTCAATCTCTCTTTTTGGTCACTGAACATGGAATGAATTTCCCTCATCCCTGCTTTCTGGATATCTCTCATATTCCTCAAATGTGTTCACTTTCTACATTTACTTATATCACTACTTTCAATTGCTGTTAAATGACAATTCTTTATTAGCATTGCCTTTTAATATGGTTAAGGACATTTTGTTATTAATATGAGTGAAAAAACACCAGAACTTTGGAACAGCTTCCTTTTGTGAGACCCTTTCCATCCACCATCAAATTTGATGATAGTGTACACACATACACCCATCAATAAGGAACTAATGCACACAGCATTGCTGAAGAGCCTACTCCATGGCCTACCATAATCAGTGACACTCCCTCCTGCAGCTTTTGTGGGCCATGGGTTGAATTTCAAGTGCCAGCAGTTACTCAAGTTACACATAAGTGCTGGAGTAGGGTCTTTAGTAATATGAATGTTGGTTATTGAGGCCAGAGTTAGGTCTCAGACTACCTACTGAATAATTGAGGTAGAAAAGTAAACTGAAGTAAAGGAGCAAACTTCTGCTTAAAGGACATTGCACTGGGAGAATGGAAGGGTAAAAGTGGAAGTCCGCACAGCATTTTCAATGTTAGAGAGAGCTGCTTGACTGTCCACATTGTTTACAGGCAGTTTGTTATGCAGTATCTAAAACCAAATCTCTTTTCCGTAGACTGAGCAAAAGGAGAGCATCAACATTGTAATGTATCCATTAGTACTACTCATTGCATTTAGTCTACTAAATCTTTTAGGAAAACCTGCTTGACAATATCTAGTCTGTAGTAACCACCCTCTTGAAATATTATATTTACTGTATACAATACCAGGACAACAATTCAGTAATAAAGTTATCCCAAGAATGATGGTCAATTTCATCTCTAAAGCCAAGGACATTTTATCACCATTTGAATTTATGACTATGAAGTGGCGTAAGAAACTAAACCTAATTAATGATCTGGGTGGAAAGAATTACTACAAATATATCACATTACTCTATTACCTGTGGTCATACTAGTGTTCATAATATGTAATTTTTTTTAAAGCACGTAGTCCTCCCTATCCTGAAGTACTGTCATGGTTCAGCTAAAAACCAGAAGTGCCTAGAAGTGCAGAATTAAAACAAACATAACATAATGACCTCAGTGGCATCTCAGATGATTCAGTATTACAATGAAGATAAATAAAGAGTATTTTGTATAACAACATCAGAACATGGAATAAAACAATGAGTCACATCCTGGGTAGATGAGCTCACACACTAGAGAGAGTCTTTGTTACTAATTTTTCTTTTAAGTTAATACCTGCTTCCTTTGGCTTTTGCAGTAATGTGTATGGCACTTAGGAAGCTTTATCCATCCACATCAATACTCTCTTTAAGTTCAGACAACTGAAGCAATAGGTAGGGAATGGAGAGGAGCAGTTTCAAAGACAGCAAAGCTCGGAAAGTGGAGATAAATGAATCTAAGTTACTTATTCTGGGAGAAATAAATTAGCCCAGATGAAGAGATTCATAGTGAATTGAGGAGAGCAGCATGTAGTGGTGGAACCAGCAGGGATCAATTTTAAGCCTCCATCCTGCCAGCTGTTTTACATGGGTGGTCTCTAAGCATGTCTGGTATGTAATTAACCTGAATCCCTGGGTAGCATCTGTGGCATACACGCTGGTATTGCATGCTACCATTTTACCCTTGCTTCCCTGCAGGTCTGACAAATGAATGTTGTGTTACAATTACAGCAGACTGAAACCAGCCCTACATTTTTTTACCTCTCTTTAAAAATAAGAAACACTCTTTTCCATTAGCTGCCAATTAAAACAAAATTTACTTTAGGAAAAAAAAAAATCAGCTCCAGTTGTAAAACATTTGCCTCTACCCCTGAAAAGCAAAGTCTACAGCCAAAGGAGGGCAGATTTGCACCCACTGATGCTTTTTAGGTAGAAAAAATTTTCATCACATTCTTACAAATCTATTAGGTCTTTGGCCTGGCAGAGTTCTTAACTGTTGATCAGTTTTCACTGCATAACTAGTGTTACTTTGCTCAGGTACTTCTGATTAAGTGCTTAACTAGACCAGGATGTTAGTATTGCCACACAGTGTGTGGGAAGACAGTTGGTTTGGCAAGATGTCCTAATGACTACAGTCAGTGGCCAATGGGCTTTAGAGTCCATTGACTTGGGACTGAGCAGGATCTAATGTTATACACAGATAATTGTTTACAAAAATCTTCACCTTTCATGATGAGGCAGATTTCCTAAGACAGGAGGGTTATTTTATATTTTAGTGGTCATTACCCATAAGACATTCCCTCAAGCAGGAAGTACACTGTATATACTGTACGATCTGTATATACTGTATAATGTTGACTTTATTATGCTATAGTTCCACTGGTTATATTACCATTTTAACTACACTTACCATCTTTTCTTAATTTAAAAAGAATCTGTTTCTCATAGTGATATGACAGATTGGTTGGCATCATGAAAGTGTTTGATATGTTATCATAAAATCCTGTGATTTGTGAAATGATGTGATTTAACCTATGCCAGTTGGTGAGGTCTGATTGACAACAGACACTTGTGCAAATAGTGAGGTACTTCTAATTAGAAACACTATAAAAGCGACAAAACAGTGACAGTGAGCACTATGCTATCACCTTCAACTGTTTTGGCTTGATCCTCTTAATATCTAATTTACTGTGAAAGTTGCTTCTTTATCAGAGAAGACCCATGAGGCATATCATGTTGGTAAACTCTTCTTTTTCCAAAACACACTTTACAGTGAAATTAGTATGTCTTGGGCAACATATAATGGGATTTTCTTGCTGGGAATTTGGGAAGAGTGTTCCTGCAGGACTCTAAGACTATACAGGGAAGAGTTCAGCTTGGCAGACTAAGACTTGTTGTCTAGTAATGTTATGCATAATGTTGGCTTGAATCTTTTTTGGCTCACAGAGGCAATTTCCAGATGCTGAGCCAGAAATATTTTTTACTACACAAAAGATGGGAGAAGGGGGAATCCACCTATCTGCATACCACTGATTGTAAGCACTAGGTAAGAGAGATCAGCCCTCTGGATGTTCCCAAATTTTCTCAGGGACCTAATCATATGCTCAGGCACAGAAAAAACAGGGACTGTTTGCCCATGGCCTGAAGTGCTCTGGCATTCTGCAGCTGCATGGGAGAGAAAAACTCTGCCTCAAACCATGAGCTTTGCTATGCTGCTTTTACTACGCTTTCCAAACTAGGAGGGTTTGCCAGCTATTATGTGCATATTTTTGTGATTTTCTGATCAGCACATGGATCTATATTCTATGGTGTGTGTACTACATGCTGTTCCCTGATGTTGACTAAAGTCACAGCCTTCCCACTGGAGGCATTGGCGGTGCTGCAGCAGGCATGCAAAGTGCTTGCCTGGGCATACAGCCCACTGGCTCCACTGAAGATAAGTGATAGCACAGAGCTTTCTCCAGTGATTGACTCTTCTTCTTAAAGATGATAGTGGAGTATCTCCATGGGGGCAGCAACACAGTGTCAGGAGGCTGGAGCTGGCTTCAAATGGGTTCACTATGGTACTGACAACAGCTCTGTGTGACACTTCTCTCCTGGGTAAATTATGCAGCTGTCTGCAATATATATTTACTCTGTTGAACCGGCGCTGTTTGCCCTGTTTTCTCTTACTAATATTCCTTCTGTTATAATTCCTCCCCTCCTCCACACGTAAATTATATTTCTTTTTGCTTTATTTTTTTTTCTGAAAGAAGCATTTTGACCAATTTTGTGCTGCTAGAAAATGGAGCAGGTTTCATTGTCCTGCACCTCTTCTTTTCCTCTTCCTCTGCCAGGATTTTCAATTCACACTCTGAGAAGGATTCTTGTCTTTTGAGAAAGAGATGACTGCAGTATGAGGTTTTCCCCCCATTTTTTTTTTCAGTCTTTCAAGATAGGGAAGAAAGTGGTCCTATAAAATAAGCATATTCCATTATGGCTGGTTGAAATGTATTTTCATTTCCTAATAGTTTAGGAGGTAGAAATGAAAACTTCGATAATCCTTGTCTGGCTTTCATTACAATATCTTTTTCTTAAGAAACTGTGGAAATACTCTATTTTAAGTCTCATCTCTAATGAAAGAGAAAATATCAAGTACAATCTTTAGTATTTTTGTAGAATCTGCATATCAAAACCAATTCTTAATTGATTCTTTTTTTGTAATAGGTTGGAAGTTCTTTGTGGGTTTTTTTCCTTTCCTCCTGCCATAGCCATTTGCTGTTATAATGTGACAATTTCGATGACTGTTTTGCATGTTGATTTAGTCGAGAGTGACTGTTGCTCTCTTGGACGCTGTCCGCATAATTAATGTCTCCTATCTGTCTCTAGCAGACGGAAGAAAATCTTTTCTATCTCTGATGGAAATTGTTGAGAGGCCCTCTGGGGCCAATTAGATCACCAAATGGCAGTGGCATCCTGGAAGAAACCACCATGGTGCATTTTCATCATTCTTTTCAGCTGAGCAGGTTGGAGGATAGGAGGGAGGGAAGGAAAATGTCGGGGTCCCTGATCAGAGAAATAAACTGGCATATAGACCACATCTTATTTCCCAGATGGATGTGCTGACATGACATCTCCCACTTTTTCAACCTCATTTCTTTCTGACTTAATAAATTCATTTCATCAGTGTTTTGAAAGCACAGTATCTTGATGACAGTCTGAATCCATACCATTTAATTCTAGCATTCCCTGTGTCTCTTGACAGCAAATAGACAGAAAATACTGCTGGAGCTAAATGACATTTCTGTCCAGTTCCAGCTGTAGAGCTTTATAATCAGAACATTTGAGACAGCATCAAGGGCTGTAGTCAAATTTTTTAGGGTTTTCTATTCTCATTGAAAAATTTAATATCATGTAAAAGTGTGACTTTTTTATAGCATTACTGTAATTCCTGGTTTTAGAGATAAGATATTTAGTAGAATTATCAGCTATTTCAACAAAGCCTTAAAATTCAGAACCATTTAAAATTTTAAGTTGAATCCTGAAACCATCTGTATAGTATAGTGGTAATAATCTTTAAGTGAAATAAGTTTATAAGTGATACGCATATCATGCTGTTAAAATGAACATCTGTGTTGCCTTGACATTTATAAATGCTAAAACCTTTACTTTACCCTGTTATTCAATTCACAGCAGGAGATGTTCTTTAAAACTGTAACCTTCTCATACTTATAGATTATTGTTTAATTTTATTACTCTTCTTTTCAGAGAAAGAAGTCACAGTCATCATAATTTCTCCAGTGTCAAGGAGCACAACTGTAAATTGATGTATGATTGTAAGTTATAATGAGAGCTAGCATAGAGAAACTAAGCTTAGGAACACATATCTTTTATTCTGTTCTTAAATATCAGCTTAGGAAGTTTATCAATAGATAGGAGTGATGACATTTCATTATACAGATGATACCAGTGTTTTAAGAAAAAATAATTTGATTAATTTCATATTAACTTCTGCTAAATAACACAAAGTAGCAAGCAATAGTCTTTGCAAGATTTTCTCAAGATGGTTAGGCCAAAAATGGCTCCTCATGTAGCAACTTCACATGCTGAAGAACAACCCGTCCTTGTATCTGAAGTGCTGCCCCACAAATGTGCTGTACACACGTGTACTCATTGTACAAGGAAGCATTATACTGAAAGTAAACTGTACTTGAGAATCTACTGGTACACAGTAGGATGTCCTTCACCTCAGGGGACTTGGGCTTAATGGAAGACATCAAGCAGTCCCTGTGTATGTATCAGTACTGAAGTCATCAATGCAGCTTGAATCCAGAACAAAAAGACAAGCGAGTTATGACAGACTTCAATATGCTCGGGTGGTAAATGCCTGCAGGGACCTGAGCAAGGTAAGGAGATCACTTGCTCCCGTCACTTTATCCTCACTCCATTTCCTACCTGTGAAGTTCAGGCCTGTGGGTTACAAATCTAGCGTGATGCTACCTTATTATTCACTCTCCCTTGTTGCTCTTTATCATTCACTTTGCGGGTTAGCTTAAAGTCAGTCAATTTTAGAGTTTTTCCTAGAGAAAGGGCCAAATGTGGCAGAACTGCCATGTAATGGGAACATGTTACAGCTTACAGAAGGAAAAAGATATTGTGGTTAATTGGCAAGAGTTTCTTAAATATTAAATCAAAAGATTGTGTACATGGTGGCTGTGTGCAGTGTGTGGGAGCCTGTGGTGCTGTCCCCAGTTGCCCAGAGTGAGGATCAGCAGGAAGGTACCAGCTCCCTTCCTGATGAGATCCTGTCAGAGGTGGCTGTATGTTCCCAGCTCCCATCCCTGAATAAAGCCACAGTGGCCAGGCACTGTATGGAGGGGTCAGGGCAACAGGATGCACAGCCGAGTGCAATCACAGCTGTATACATTTTATTCCAGGCTAGGA
Organism: Corapipo altera; assembly: GCF_003945725.1. Taxonomy (NCBI): domain Eukaryota; kingdom Metazoa; phylum Chordata; class Aves; order Passeriformes; family Pipridae; genus Corapipo; species Corapipo altera. The sequence goes on along the minus strand of NW_020884883.1, from coordinate 6,763,540 downwards.
CCTCAAATAAGACAGCCTCTGCAAGCTAAAAAAAAATCTCTGCAAGTTTCAACATATATGACAGTCTGTTGACAGAAATTAAAAAGAGAGAATTAAAAGCTCAAAGAGAAAGCTTAAAATGATTCCTGGATACAGCTGCAGCTCTTAGGGGTCATGGGGTCTTGACAACCCTCAGTAAAATCTCTCTTCTTTTCCTCTTGCACTGAATGTAAGTAGCACATTCTGCCCACCAGGATAGAAAGAACAGTGTACCTCTGCAATACCCATAGTGGGGACTCTGCTGGATATCCTCAAAGCTGCAGGGACATACTTGTAGCAATTCTGCCTAAGCAGTAAAGACAGCACGCAGTAGGAAATTAGTTGTCCTGACACCCCAGCTGTCCCAACATTTCATCCGTGAGCTGAATGGTGAGAATTCATGATATAAGTTTGTGGTTTTCCACTCCGTTTAATGTTGTAGCTGACTGAAATGGTGTAGGGGTTTTATGCTGCAAAACAGGTTACAGAACTCTGTATATTCAATTACCTTCACAGTCACCCCAAGTGGGTTTTTGTTGGCTGTTCCCAAGCTCGCAAGCTGGTGCCTGTTACCTTGGGGTGCATGCAAAGTGGTCATATTGGAGCAAATTACAAGATCAGTCACAAGACAACATCCATTTTTTTTTCTTTTTTCAAGAGTCAGCAGCTATGTATTCTCGTCTTATTAGCATTATCTATGAACAAGTTATACTGTTCTTGTTTTGTAAGAGATTGTTCTGTTGTTGATATAAACCTTAAGAATAATCACCTTCAAAACTGTAATCTGTTTCATTAAAAAACCCCTTTTTTTACATGTTGACTGTTCTTGAAATAGAAACATCACTGAAATAGTTAATCCTAGTATAAATTTTTCCAGTGTTATAGTTTTGAGGTCACTTAAAAATCACTGGAAATGTAACCTCTTGCACTTCCTGTAAAACACTGAACTCCGGATGATAATCAAGACCTCTAGAAAATTGTGGGCTGCATAAAATTGCAGATTTGGCAATTTTCTGACTGCTGTGTAATTTTCTGGCACATTTAGATGTGTGTTTGGTTCAGTGCCAGGCTCCTTCCTCCCCCAGACACCCTAAAATTAACTAGGAGCTTTGGGAATTTCATCTGTCAAACAGAGACAGAAGTGTCCAATCAGCCTGGAGGAAGCATGGCTGACCAGTGCTGACCCGAATTCCTTCTGAAAGAAGGAAGGACACAGAGACAGAGGGGGAAAAGTCTAGCAAAGAAAGGAGAGGGAGGACAAGATCAGAAGAGGAGAAAGAAAAGCTCTGGAGAAAGGCTAAAAAGGCTAACTTGTAAGAGAAAGCAAGCAGTAGAAACATTTGGAAGAATGACTTGTAGTTCCCTTATTAAATTGTGTGGGTTTTTTGATGAAACTTCATTTGGGGATCAAGACTGGGAAGATTTATATGCTTAAAAACCCTGGAGTTTCTTCACTAAAAGCTGAAGTAGAGTCCAGACTCTTTCTGGCTGGGTTAAGAAAGTGCTGAGATTCTTCAGAAGCATATGAAGCACTGAATTTGCTCCGTGAATGTTCAGGCCATGGTGAATTTATAGCTGAACTTGACAAAACTGATGAAAGCTGGAAGATGATGCTGGATGAGGGACAGAATTGATGGCTCATAGTAAAACAGGAAGAGAAGCCAGAGAATCCAGTGCCAGTGCAGCACCTTTATCACCATATCACCTGCACTACACAGTTAGTTGTCTTTATATTATAATTTTCTTACTGTTCTCTAGATGTTGTTAAGCAACAAAAAATGGCATGTGTGGACAAATCCTCAGTTCTCTAAAAATATCTATTCTTTCTGTCCGGATAATCTACTTTAAAAACATGAATAGAAGCTCTACATCAAATACACCACATGCTCATTCTATTTCTACAAGCAAATAAAATGCTCTATCTTTTCTGGAAATTATGGACTCCCTTGTATTACAGAACTTTCTGACTTCAACAGTGGCATGAATAGTAGTTCTAAATAGCTTTACAAAAAAACACCATCCAGAATTAAAAAGAAACCTAAAAGAAGTTTAAACACTTTGAGATTATAACAACACAGACTAAAACATATGTTAGAAATAACTGTCAAGCTTTAAATCCTTTTTGATTCAGAGATTCATGGTTTCGTACTGATCTGAACTCTTTCTCAAATTTGGAAATCTCATGAGGACAAGAACTCATGAGATACGCTGTTATTATGTTTTCCGGTTTGGTTAGACATATGGCACAGCATGAACAGCTTTCTTTCCAGTGTTTGGTTTCTGTTCTCAGCCATGAAATACACAGTAAGATGACACTTTCTCCAAACTGCAATGCTTAAAAATGTTTTATTCTAATTCCAGTTGTGTTTTTGGATCTGATCTGGTTTTATTTTTGAGGTGTAAAGACTAATAAGTTGTAGCATGTGATGTACATAATCTAAGATATTTCATCTTTAAGCAATATCTGTCATTGAAAGTCACTAATGCTACACATTTGCAGAAGATGAGGATTTGTCCCTATGCATAACAGTTCCTTTCTCTGAAAGGTCTTCCTTGTAACTCTCTTGGTTTTAACCCAAACAGTGAAAGATCAACAATATGCCTCAGGCTACTTGATTCTTTCTTTCCATCCTTAAGTTTGAACGGCTGAGTGATTTCCAAGAATGAAGCAAGGAAAGGAACAGTTGACCCATTCTTTCCATTAGGGCAGTTGTTCAGTTGAGGTCAGTGAAGATACTATGTTCTGCACCTTGGTTTGTTTTATGGTAGCAGTGAGGGAAGGGATCTGCTTGCCCAAGGCCTGCTGCTTGGAAAGGCATGTTCTCACTTGCTCCAGAGGCGTCCACATGCAGTCTGAAGAGCTAAACTGTAAATCTACACATTTAATAAAGACAATATGCACTGAATTTTTCTGCAACCTCAGTAAGTCCATGCATAAAATGACACCTTTGACACCCATATAACATTCTTGCTAATTGTTGGGTCCATGCTTCAAAGCATTGTTTTAATACAGCTTCTCAATAAAAAGATTGCAAGAATTTCTCAGCGTGGACACAACTATATGTATGGCCTTTACCCAGGTCTGAAAAACAGTATCTAAAGCTTTTTTTCAAAATTTTAAAAAATTAGATAGGCTTAGGGTAGACGTCTAATATGGGAAATTTCGTCTTGAATTATTAAATTAAAAAAAAAAAGAGTACATGGAACATGGTTTTGTAACTGACAGTGTTGAACAAACAAGACTACACTTACAGATATTGTTATGGCAGTTAATGCAAGAATATATACAGAAAAACCTACACAACATCTAAATTTAATGCTTTCCTAGTAAAAAGCATCAAATTTTTTCTAACAAATACTGATTATTTCACTTATGCATATCAAGTAAGGTAAGGTCTTTCATACCAAAACAGACAAGAAAATATTTCTCAAGTCTTTTTCATTGTCCTAGTTAGAACAGCTGGGATCAGTTCATGACTGTATGGGTGTAACCCAAAACTGTGTATTCTATAGCCTTCCATGCCATTTCCCAGAAACTGTTATCAATAGACTATTTACACCCTCTGCCCATAGAGCCTGACTCCTCAGGTTATAAACTGGGTGTTAAGAGGCCTGCCAGATAGGAGGGTGCCCCCTGTCCTCACACCCATTGTGGAACTCCCTGCCCTGAGGGAGGTACTGGGCATTCCTGCCTGAACTGGAGGATATATAGTCTTGGAGTCTTGGAACCTTTTTAACCACTCATGGGATCCAGAGGAGGACTGCAACCACCACCCTCGACTGCACTGCAACCACCACTTTCAACCAAACTGCAACCACCACTCTTGACCAGACTGCAACAGCACTCTCACCAACAGGTTTTCCCCTTTCCTTTTACTTTGGACTCAGGGGGTCCAACAAACACCACTCTGTTCATGCCCCAGGGTGCTGGGTTATACATTTGGATTTTGTGGGTTAAAGCCAGTTGTTTGTCTGTATAATCGTACTTATTGTATTATTTTATTAAATTGTTATTCTGATTTATAATATCTCTTTTGAGTTGGGTTCATTTCCCCTTCTGGTTTACCTTCAAACCAGCACATTCATGAAAGTAAATTTTTTGTTTAGAGGGTTCTAAAAGAGTACTTTTTTTTTCCTCTAAAAATATTTTTAAGGAAAAAATAGAAGATTCAAAATAAAAATATCCTTGAATATTTCCTTTCATGTAAACCTGTGGTTCAGTTTTATTAGAAAGAGTTTCTAGCAGCACTGCCTATTCTTGTCCTTAACTTGAGAAGCTGACAGATTCTCAGTTGCTAAATGTTCTCAGAGATCTTAGCTTGTTAGCTGCACTGTGTGACTTCACAGGTCTAGCTTTGCAGTGACTACAGACATCGTGGTGACTGTAAATCCCATATCGTGCTTGACTACCTACAGAGTATCCATGAACTGCTGAACTTGTGATTACAGCTTTTTCCTTCATCCAGAAATTGTCTATGAGAAAGCTTATATTTGGTCTTCCTATGATAGAATAGTGGAACACAACCCACAAAGGCTCTACTTCACAGATCATTCTAAACAGGGGAATCCTCTTTTCTCCCATATGGCATTTCCAAGTACATTTTCCTGGAGCAATTTTAGACTATACTCTGAGGAGTTCCTGTGCTAATGGAAACTTTGCACAATTGTCCCTGGTCTGCACTGGACCTATGTTTCTATGGTGTGTAAACGTCTTTTATTCCAAAGAACTAAAAGGAGGGTTGGAAACACTTATCTGAGCTGCCTTGGAGCAGATGAAGAGAAGATTCTTACTGACAGTGGCATGGAAATGGTCAGATGGAGGAGCTTTTAATGAATGGTGCCACTTTATTACGAGTCATATAAAAAAAAAGGGACATTCTGGGGTCTCTGCAAGGTTTAGTTTATATAAAATATAGAAGATATGAGAGAGAATTCTGTATCTTGCCACTCAATGGGTCTATCAGAGAAAAAAGTAAGACTAGACTAAATGTACTTTCTGTGCAGTCCTACAAAGTATTCACACAAACACATATGGAGAGGTAAGACTTTCAACCTCCTCTGTCTCGCTTAGTTGCACTGCTCTTTCCTCCTATGGAAGCAGAACCCATATTTCCAGAGGTTCAGGAAGGTCTAGAGAATGTCAATAGTGAATGCTCATTTTTCAGTTACATTTAAATAAAATGAAGATTTATGTAACAGACAGCAGGATAGTTTCAAATGTAAGGCATCTTCCTTCACAGTCTTATATGAATAAAGGTGCAAATAATCATGTATAATAATTCTATGTTTATTACAAAAGTTAAATACCTTGCATTTTCAATGTATTTTCCGAATCATCTCTGAATTGATTTCTATTCATTTAATAAGTGTGTTACCATTGCAAATAGAAAAAACTAAACAAAAGTTTAAAAACCAGCAAACTAAAAAAAAAAAACTGGTGACAGAGACACATAATTTTACTTGAGGCCCATAAACTGAAATCTTTTCTGTTTTAAATTTCTCATAATATCTTTCAACAATGAGAATGAGGATAAACAGGAAATATTCACAGATAAAAATAACTCTTTTTTTTTTTCAATGGTACAATCATATTTTGGTCATGGCAGTTAAGATCAGCAGCTCTGCTGGGGACATTCAAACAAAACTCAGGGAAAAAAATAAACATAGATAAAAATGTGATACGTTACTTTGTGATACACAACTAGACATCATTCATGGTATCTTTATAATGCAACACTATTTGGACGTTTTAGTCTGGAAAGAAGCCCAAGTGTTTCCAGGCACTCTGAGAGCACATGAAATTATGATTGGGGACCATATTTAAACCACCTACTCTAAATGCCTAATTTAGTCATTGTTACTAATATAGTATTTAAATTTAAGAGTGAAATGAGTGATCCATGCCTGCCAGATCTTGTCTCCTCTACAGCTGGCAGGAATGAAATAGCTGTGACTCCTAATTTGAGCACTGGAGGTGGGATTCATCTCACCTAACTTCTCACACATGAAAAACAGTCATTTAAATCTGGGCTGGCAGCCCTTCTTTCAGTGGAGGAAGGGAGACACCTCTGCAGTGTCTCTCCTGCTGTCACCTGTTTCCAGCCAGGCTAGACAGACAGGACCTAGTTGATGCTAGACAACTTAAAAATGAGATGAGAGTGGAACTTAGTGCCTGTATGAATCATTTGTGACCTTGTCATCAGCTTATACCAGGAGATTAAAAGTGCAGGGATGTGAGAAGTCTGCCAAATCTAACAAACTTTCCCTGGAGATGTTATGACAAAAATGCACTCTGAATAAATAATATCATCTACTTGTGACATGTCCAACCCAGGGCCAGCATCTGGGCTCTGCCCCACCTCTGCTCTCAGACAGCACTGATTGGTGTCTGAGAAAGAGCAGGGACACAATGCCAGATTCCCTTTTCCAGCAAATTCCACTGTAGTTAGAAGCCTGTGGTGAATGGACTGACAGAACAAACTTCCTACATTCCCAAGTGATTTTTGACATCACCCACATGTAAACAAAATTTCTGGGAGACAATATTTTAGTGAAAAGCAAATAATTTTCTATTCTCTCTGACATAGGCTTGCTCTCTTTTATGGCAAAAGTAAGCAGATAGGTCCTGGATGACAATTCCTTCCTCCAAAATCTACCACAGTTTTAATCTTACATGGGTTTCCTTTGCTCTTGCTGGTTCCCAGAGTTTCAGTTCTACTTTAACAGAATCACAGAAACACAGAATCAAAAAATACTTCCTTTTGGAAGGGACCCACAAGGATCATTGAGTCCAACCCTTAGCCCTGCACGGGACCATCGGCAACAGTCACACCATGCGCCTGAGAGTATTGTTCAAATGCTTCTTGAACTCTGTGGCTGTGATCACTTCCATGGGCAACCTGTTCCAGCAACCAACCACCCTCAGGGCGAAGAACTTTTTTTCTAACATCCAACCTAAACCTCCCCTGACAAAAGTTCAGGCCATTCCCTCAGATCCTGTCACTGGTCACCACAGAGAAGAGATCAGTGCCTGCCCCTCCTCTTCCCCTCACAAGGAAGTTGCAGAGTGTAATGTCTCCCTTCAATCTGCTCTTCTCCAAGCTGAACAGACCAAGTGACCTCAGCCCCTCCTCATGTGGCTTTCCCCTCAAGGCCCTTCACCATCTTTCTCACCCCCCTTTTGATGCTCTCCAATATCTTAATATCTTTCTTATATTGCAGTCCCCAAACTGCACAAAATATTCAAGGTGAGGCCATCCCAGTGCAGAGCAGAGCAGGACAATCCCCTCACTTGACCAGCTGGCGATGCTTTGCCTGATGCCCCCCAGGACACGGTTGGCCCTCCTGGCTTCCAGGGCACTGCTGACTCATATTCAACTTGCCATCAACCAGGACGCCCAGGTCCCTTTCTGTGGCACTGCTGTTCAGCATCTTATTCTGTTGTACATCTGTACATACGTCCAGGGTTGCCCCATCCCAGGTGCAGAATCCGGCACTTTCCCTTTTTGAAATTCATATAGTTGGTGATTGCCTCTAATTTGTCGAGATCTCTCTACAGGGCCTCCCTGCCTTCGAGGGAGTCAACAGCTTCTCCCAGTTTTGTGTCATCTGCAAATTTGCTCAGTATCCCTTTTAGTCCTGCGTCCAAGTCATGTATGAAGATGTTGAAGAAAACAGGGCTTTGACCAAACCAGTTCCTGTATTTAAGCTTGCTGAAGTTCACAGTTTTTGCATCTAATTGTATCAGTCATACATAAACAAGAATTTTAATAAAAATAATAAATTCAATAAAAATGTAAACAAAGTGTAAAACGGTAAACTGGAGCCAAATAAGTAAGCAGTAAATAAAAAGAATGTGAAAGCAGAAAAGAGCAATACCTAAACCCCATAAATAAAAAATTAGCTTGATGTCTATCACATTTGTGCTTTAATGCTCACTTGAATTAAGTTCTAAATTCCCAGAAGGAGAGAGTGGAAGGAATAATCTATGCTATTTTAGGGAAGAACTCTATATAATTGCCGAAGTTATGAATGGGTTTTGGCCAGATTTCTTTCCTCTAAGCTGTTGAAATAGCATCTCACAATTACTTAATAATAAGAAAGAATAAAGGACAATTAGGAAGGAAGATGTTGAGACTCTCATTTTATGAATCACATTACGGATTTCTGGCATGTCTCTTTTTTTATTCTTCCAAGTATTTCCAATGGCCAATGAGATTATGGTTTTTCATCTGAGAGGCTTTGCAATCATATTCCTATTTCCATCTTTAACTCCCTAATCAGATATTTTCTCTTGGCTGGTGAAAATTCCCCTTCTCTCTTGAGTGTAAACTTGTGGCTGGATAACTAAATAAAGTTTTTATTTTGGTACTCTATGGAATTGATGGATTGAAAATTTTATAGTCAAGAGACTCTCAATTTCTGTTGTTTTTATGCAATTGTATTCTATGATTTTCTAATAGTTTTTTTGTAATGTTCATGTGAATGCATAACACTAAGTTAAGCACTTCAATGTGTTATACTTCTGCCCATTCAATCCTTCACTAAAATTACAACTGAAAAGTCTAGCTACAAAAATTTACAAATTGGTTGACTTCAGTTGACCCATTTTTCTCACATGATACAAACAAATGTACTGTCTGTAAAGTCCTCTCTCCCTGAGCAACTATGGTAGTCACTTAAAATCTGAATCCTTTGTTATGAGGTTTGATCTGTATGATGTCACTGATAGTATTTTATGCTAAGAGACAGCTTCTAAGAACATATTTTGATTAGTGATAGCCGGAATTTTCTCCTATTGCAGACATACAGGTGACAGTGATTTAAGAGAAATCTGAAGGCTCAGTCTGGTCCTGTCTCATCTCTAAAGCTGTCATTCATAGCTACAATGGAGAAACCACTCTCTCCAGATGCAAAACGATTGTGAATTGCTGTGAATTTACCTCTTGGTGGAGGTAAAGAAACTTATAACCGCTGCAGTACTTTGATCCCACAGTCTCTGACTATAAGGTAGCAATGTCTAACCTTGGAATTGTAGTAGCATATTTAAAGCTAAAAAATTATGTAGAGCATCATTAAGCTTTGGGAAGCTCAATACAAGCACAACTGTTAGCTCTGAGGGCTGTATATTCTGAAGACAGTCTGTAGAAGGTCCTTTTTCAGAAATTTAATAAATCAGAGTAATAATAAATATAGCCTGATGGCTGAAATTAGCTCATACTGGAATGGCAGTGAACAGCACTGAACATCCCACCTCAAGAGCAATGGATAAAAGAGGAAACCAATGGATGTAGCAGTTTGTGCAGCAGTTTTTGGTTTCTGCTCCCAGGTCTTCCAGGAATTTCTCCTAATAACTTTCTGTGGAACTCTAAGGTGACTGCTCCCACTGAGAAAGGGTGACTGCAGTGGGCTGAGTTTGTCTCCAAGCTCTAGTTACTTCTAACAAGCTCTGTCGGATGTTCTTGATGAAAAGGTGCTTTTCTGTTTGCAGCTAACTCCTGATTTTGAAGGGCCAAGTGCCCTTCCAATAGGTGTTACGGATAGTCCTGTGTAACTGTCTGTGCAGAAATAGGCACAGAAGGGCGGCTCTGCTGTACACAGTGTATATGTGTGCTGCTGATGATGATGGTGAAGTGCTACGGAACATGGTCCTCACCACCTGATGGAGCAGTTCTTCCTGGTGTGCCAGAGTTCAACTTAAACTGAACTCCTGAGGGAGTATGCATCCCTGAGTCTGCAGGGATGACTGGTCCTCTTTCTTGGGCTGGAGAAGATGGACTCCTTGCCTCCATGAGATTTGCACTGGGAAAGTCTGTGCAGTCGAGTAAAGCGCCTGTGGGAGGAGGTCAGCAGGCTGTGCAGCAACAAGGATGGGGAGAAAAACACTGACTGTATCTTCTTCAATACTGCAAAGATCTAACTGCACTGAGTGAGGAGAAGACCAAGTCTGTGGTTACCAAAGTCTTCCATAATGGTAAAGGCTGGAATCCTGTGGCTTCTCATGGTAGGAGCTTAACTTCTGCCCCATCTGCAAGTCTGCAACTATGGTGGAGGTTCAATGCCCAGGTAGCAGATAGCAGGCTGAGAGTTATGTCCAATGAAGCATCTGAACAGGCTGAGCCTAAGTCTGGCAGCAGCATCAGGAGGAAGAAGTATTAGCTGTAGGAGGCTCTTTGCTGTAGGGGATGGACACCACCATCTTCTTGTATGACCTGGTGTCTAGGGTTGTTTGATGCTTGCCAGGCATTTGGATCCAGGGCACCAGGTTGCCAAGGTTTTTTCTGGTCCCCTGTTGCTCTTCCTTTTGGCATCAATGATATTTGTAGGGACAAGCTGGACTGTAGCAAGACTGATATTGCACTCAAGGTGAAGCCCAAGGGCCCAGGGGCCCAGGTGGCATCACCTTGATTCTTCCAGTGAGGGGAAGAGTTTGACGAAAAATAGATGGACTTGTAGGTCAACAAACAGTTGTACAGCCAATGTTGACAATGGGGGTTTGGTTTTTCACAAGCTTAGGATCCTCTCTGAGGACTGAGATAAAAATGGTATCCACGTGACCAAATGCAGCAAGTGCCAAGTGTCAAATGATCTTTGTCAACAGGCTGGGGAGGAGAGCTCTAAACTAGGAATAAAGGAGAAGGCAGGGGAGATGGTGATGACTCACAACCAACTGAAGAGGTTGCAGACTGAATTGGTAAGAGGACACAGGGTGAGACTGGCAGAAGAGACCTTGAAAACCAGGAAGCAGGGTAGAATAGGAGTCCCGGAGAGCAGTTGATTTTCAAGTGTCATTTTCCCAAGCTCAAGTTTTATCCATCCTGATGAGTGTTCACACATGGCAGAAGACCTGCATGGATGAGCAAAGAACTCATCTCTAAATTTAAACATCAAAAGTCATTGAACAGAAGGTGGAAGCAGGGATAGTGCTTCTCTAGGAGGAGTATGACTCAGGAGAAATACAGAGGCACTGCCTGACTGCGCAGAGGTGGAGTTAGAAAAGCAAAAGCCCATCTGGGGTTGAATCTGGCAAGGGTCATAGAGTGGTTATAATCAAGAGACTAGTTAAACTGGGTCTCATTGTGACAGGCACTGCAAAACCAGAAAATGTATGCTTTTGAACCTAGGAGTAATAATAAAGAAATAGCTGTCAAAAATTTTATGCTACTTAGTCATGTGTAGGCTCAGATTTCTTGTGCATAAACTCAGACTCACCCAGCCTGGATGCATTTAAATTAGGGGTTGCTTTAAGTTCCAACATGGTCAGCATGCAGTAGATAGATACTTTCAGAAGATGGTTTACATTTTGCATAGGCTGACAGGCCATTTTGCCCACTAACCACTGGTAGAATGAGACTCATAACCCTTGATGACCCTGTTGACTCACAAAAGTTAGTGTGGATATATGTGGTCCTGACTACATTACTTTAAGAAAGGAGTTAAAATTGTAATACTTCTTGGTATTTTCCTTCTGCTATTTTCAGACAAATTTATAGGGGTGTGATCATCTTTCACCTAGAGAGGGATTTGCACAGAAAAATGTGGAAAAGTACAGCAGCAAAACTGAGTACAAAAGGGATTCAGGAGAAAAAGTAAAAAAAAAAAACAAGGAGGAGGAAAAAAAATATTTCTAGGTAGATGGAATAGACCAGGGGGGAACAGAAAATAAGGTTTCTGTAGCCTCAGTCACCTGCAAAACTATAATACCATCTCAATCACCCTTGGTCTAAATCATCCACAGAGAAATGGAAAGCACTTGCCTCCCTCATAGAGGATTATGTGTTAAAGGATGGCAAAGGTGATGACTTCTTCTGCTTTCTCCCACCAGTTAAATCTTGGATTGCACACCAATAGTCATATTTTACTTGCATTCTTCTGAATAGCCTGTCTTCTGCAGGTCAGCATTTCCGAGACATGTTGAAATATCCATGAGACCTCAAAATGTAGGACTCTCAATGTAAGCAGAAGGCTTGGCATGTAGAAAAGTCTAAGAACAAAGCAGCCAACATCCTTTCTCCAGAGACAAAACACATTTTGTCTGTGACATTCTTAGTCTCCATCTGCTCAGGAGAGGGAAAGTTTCCCATATGGTACTGCAGTGGGCTAGTGAGTCACTCTATTGACTCACTCCACAAAATGCACAATTGAATGTTAAGTAACTTAAGTCAGTTTAATGGGTACAGCATATGCATACTTCATGAAGGCAAAATATGTAAAATATTATTATATCATCCCTTTTTGTGCTGATGGTACTGCATTGATTATTGATTGATTCCTAATTGCTTATTGAATTATCTTTCTCTGAATAACTTGTATTTTGAATTATCTGTTTAGAATCAAAATTAGGTGTGCATCGGTTTCTGTCACATCAAATTATATTTTATATTTATTATATTATTTTCAGCAATATCTTGAGTCAAGCACATATTAGGTAGTGAAGATATATTACTGGTTTAGATTGGATGTGAAAGCTTACATTTCGGTTCTAGAGAAAAGGATTACTGACTCCCATCTAGTTTTCTTCATGTATCACAAATGCTTTCTGTGTTTCAAGAGGACATTGATTTTAAAAGGGGTAGGGTGAAAGGGAAGAGAGAGAGATGGATTAAAGAGGGAGAGAGAGAGAAAGGGAGAAAGAAAGAGAGGAATAGAAAGAAAGAAAAGGAAAAGAAAGAAAGAAAGAAAAAGAAAAGAAAGAAAGAAAGAAAAAGAAAAGTATTGCTCTACTTCTATATGGCCCCCTTCTCCTCCCACATCCTGTTCTTTCTCACAGCATTATTACCAATGGCCCCACAGCTGTCTGGCTATTGGTATTTGGGACATACACATTAGTCCCTTCATCTTTTGGGCTTCTACAGCACTGAAAGTTTTTTTAGAGTGAGATCTAAAATGACATAGCTGTTGCATTTCGGTCATTCAAAACATCTTTTTAATCTATATAAAATTTGAAATAATTTCATCTAAAATCTTAAAGGTAAATTTAATTTAAAACATTAGCAACTGTAATTCCACTAAACCTACAGTGTATACACTACCTGTATCTGTAATCCCCTTGGGTACTTTATAATGATTATATATGGGAATGTAATTTTTTTCCTGATTATCCTGTGGAAAAGTCTTTTCTTTAAGAACTGAACTATAAAATTTGAAACCTCTCTGATCTCAAAGTCAGAATCCTCTTTTTTTTTTTTTTTAGCAGTCAACAATATCAAAGCTTTCTACCTTCAAATTTTTCCCTTTTTATAAACAGTAGTAATCTATATATATAGTATTTATGTATATGTGTGTATATATAAACACTCTAGGGTTCAGAACAACTCCATTTGTAACACAGATATATCTATCATTCCAAGGAAGAATTTCAACTTTGGTTTGTAAACACACCTAGCAGTGCTTCCTTTGTAATGAAAATTGGAGTTCTGAAGGAAAGAAATACATGTAGTTTTGGTGAATAAACCACTAAAATGTCGAGTTATTTTTTGAGGAATGAATGGGAGACACAATAACACCTTTTTCTGGTTTTCCCTGAAGCTTCAACATTTCCAGGATGTGTACATCTTTAAGAATATGCAGTAGCTTTTCTGAGCACTGCTGGTGGGTCCTCTTAGGATTTCTCTTTCTGAGGAGGTGGATTCTTCATGAAGTAATTCTTCATGAAGGTTTGCACTTGTAAGGTTGTGTCTGTGTGCACATATTTGGGTTGTTGCACACACGCAGGAATCTTGGTGGTGGTGGATCAGTTGGTCTGGTTCCCCCCAGCACCAGGGGCTGTTGTAGAGGTGGTTGGGAATCATGTGGTGCTGTTGCGACCCGCCCCAGAAAAAGGAGGGGGGGTTACCCAGGTTTTTATCAATAATTCCCTTGGGGTGGATTAGAGTGAAATGACACTGAATAATCGGTGTTTGAAAACATATACTGACAAGGTTTATTTTAACAATTCTGTATCACCAAGCATGCTAACAGTTTGGGTGTTGTCATAAAACAATGTAACATAAAGATAACTTTTGGGGGGGGAGAAACTGTTTAGGGGAGAGGAAAACTAGGATGAGAGTAAGGGAAAAGAGAAGCTGAGAGTACAAAAGAAATGGACATAGTCACCGCCCACTGGATCCAGTGATGCTTGAGAGCGATGGTCATGATTCACAGGCGGTGGGGGAGAAGGAGAACTCCCGAATTCTCAAAGTCACCAGTCAGTTTATACGCCCTCAGCATGCTTTTGTACCTCCCTGACATGAGGAGTTGTTTGCCTCTTAGGGCTTAGCACTGGAGGGAGGGATGGGCCTGATTGGCCACCTGAGGTATCTTCTTGCCTTTTAGGGCTTAGCCCCTCTGAGGCAACTTCTTGCCTTTTTAGGGCTTAGTCCACCTGAGGCATCTTCTTGCCTTTTTAGGGCTTAGCACGGAGGGGATGGGCTCAACTGTCCATCTGGGGTATCCCCTTGAGTTTTTAGGGCAAAAAGTCAAAGCCTACAAACTCCTGGAGTGCATAAACCATTAACTATTTCAGTCTCTGACAGGTGCTGAACCTCAGCCCCCTGCCACAGCCAAGACTAGGAACCCACCTTGACCCCACCGCCCTGGTCCCCCTGTATGTGGGATCCTCTTCACCTGCCCTTCCTCACTTTCCTTCTGTAAGAGGATTTAAAATATCTCAAGGAAATTACAGTATATTGTAGAAAAAGCACCTGGATTTCATGACCTCCTGCCCTCTCTTTACCAGTGAGATTTATTGGGATTGTATTTGTTTCTGCTGAAAAAGTATCACACTAAGGTTTTTTGTTTGCTTTTTTTTTGTTGCTGTAGTTACTAAATTCAAGTTCCATTCAGATTTTATTGCCACCAGAAGTGGATTCCTATCTGTATATACAGAAAATTTTTGTTCAGAAAACCTGATAGTTATCCTTCCACCCTACTCACTCCAGTCAGAAGGATTTTGTGGGGTTCCAATGTGCTGCTCATCACCAGAATGTGTCCAATTTCATACTTGTATCAACTTACATAAGGTTCAAATCAGAAAAATTGATTAAGATATTGAAATAACAAGAGCTGTTTAATTCACAAAATTTTTTATATCCCAGAAAGTTAGTTATAGGAGTTCTAATTTATAATCTTAAAAAAATAAAGGCATAGAATGGCAAAATAAAACAAAAAAAACCCCAAACCCAAAACAAAACAAAAAATAAAACAAAACAACAAACAAACAAACCCCAACAACAACAAAACTCAAACCAAACTAAACAAAACAAACAAACAAAAAAACCAAACTGATCCCTCCTGCTAAAAAACAACTTTGACCCCTTTTAAGGCTACCAGTTCATCTGTTTTAGCCTGCTCTCTCTCTCTCTCTCTCTCTGGTTTCAAATGGGTGGAGATAAAGGGAAATAGTGTTCCTCCAGTGTCACACAGGCTCACAATTTGATGACATTTAAGGTGTGCAAATTTGTGAGTGGAGATTTAGAGAATAAAGGGAAATTAGTGCTTGAAAGCTGTTTGTTTAAAACAGCAAACGCTTCCATTATGTTCTGATGAGCTTTTGGGCTGCACACCTTATATACTAGATGGGGACACTTTTTTGTTTTCTTGGGTTTAATAATTTTTTTTCTATTTTCCAAGCTGGTTTCAGGTTTCTGTGTAACCACCTTTGCCTTCACTTAAAAAAATCCAAACACCTGACCCAGGCTACACTTCACGAGGCCTATTTGGTGGGAAGTGAGTACTGGAATGTTTCAGCTTTCAAAACTGTAAAGATTCAGATTTATAGTCAGTCTGTTTATACTCTATCATATCATGTGTGGTAGCATAGGATATCAAAGCAAGAAAGCCTATGGGGCTACCACCATTTTAAATGAAAAATAGTTCTTATGTATGGCATAATGCAGCACAGATGGAAAGCTGTGCTTTTCTGTTTTACTGTTTCTGTACATTACTCAGGCAATAAATACTGGAGAAATCAAGCAGTCATTTCTAAGGCTCCATATAACCTATTTTACCAGTATCAGCTGCTATAGTTTTATATTCCCTAGAGAAAAGCTGCCTGGGTTCCCAAGTTTTATAAGGCATTTCAAGGAGACCTCACAAATAAAAATGGATGGAAAATATGGCCTGGCTTTTAATAACCATATAGTTAGCTCCTAATTTTCATGTGACAGTCAAAGCTCTCACTAGTGTTCTGCAGCATTATCATTCTCCTAAGCAGCATTTATTTAATGACTATTACTTGTTTATTTCATCTGCTGTGAATTTTGCATTGGTATTTCAAGGGCACAGCACAAGAGAAATATACCATAATCATGCTATTTCATGTCTGTGCTCCATAAACTGAGAAGGATTATTCAGCATTTAGTGTAGCAGATGTGCTCCATCACCTTCTTTGTGAAAGTGGTTGCAAAGAATTCCCAAATTAGAGAGAGCCAGGTAGCTTAATAATAACTGAAGTAGTGCCAGGGCAGTGTGGGACAAAGGTTTGAGGAGCACTTTTACTCTGATCCAAAATACCTAAAGTATGATGTGCTTCAGGACAGGAAAGTCTCCCACCCTCTCTCCATCACCTCTGCTTGGGGTTAAAAACCACAGACAAGAGACAAGATTCCCCCCAGCTGCTCAGCACCTGTACTGACCCTGGGCTGATGTGTTGGAAACATGCAGGTTAGTTTTGATGGATGTTTGTCTATTTTTGAACTTAGAAAGAGCTCCAGGTGAAAGAAAATCACCTTCTCTAGAGCAGGCACACTGACTATGAAAAAATCTTTAAAATTAAGGGCAAGATATCTTTCATGAAAAAGACACCTCTAAAATACTGAGCAAGCTGTGAGACTCCTCACACAGGCTCACAGCCACCATGCTTTGCACAGCAGGGGGAAGCATTAGTATCAGTATCTTTTCCATGGCTTTTATACTCTAACCTACCAACTAAATACTGGCCCTACAATATTGAAAATCAACTTTCTCTGAGCCTTCTAGGACTTAAATCACATCACCCATACTCTGCAAGGTAGTTGCCACATTTTGTCTTCTTTTTGGGTCTCAGGGATATAGTTGTAATAACAGAGAAGATAATAAAAGTAAAAAGGAAAAAGAATCCCTTAGCAATATTTGTTTAAACAGAAGAGATAATTACATATGGGACTCTGTGCTGCAAGATCTTGTTTGTAGGCTGGGAGGAAAAAGATCTAGATAGTAGTAAAAACGAAGTCATAACAATTTTAGTTATATTAAGCTTCCTTTTCCATGATATAAGCTGACCTCTATCCACCTGGGCTTGTCCACCTCCCCATTTGTTAGATGTCATATCACTGCCGAAGCCAATTCTGGGGATGAGGAGGAAAGGGGAATCTCAACATCTAATAAAACTCTCTCCCATAAAAATAACTTTTGGTGAGACAGAAAGTAGCTTTTGTCATTGCTATATTCCTGTGTGATAATTTCAATTTTTTTTCACCAACAGAACTTACAGTGACTCAGTTTGGAGTGGTCAGAGGCTAATCAGTGAAACACAAATCTTTAGGGTTTTTTGTTTGTTACCATATTTCATATAATAGATATTATTTTTTCCCTATTTTAAAAACTGTATATCCTTATGTAGCACATATAATTTATTATTTTTATTAATTAATTTTTAGAATGGTTGGATACTTCTTTTCAACTGATTTCCAGAACCTAGATCTTAAAACATTCATAGAATCACAGAATAATAGAATCATTAAGGTTGCAAAAGACCTATAACGTCATCAAGTCCAATCATTAACCCAGCACTGCCAAGTCCACCATTAAACCATGTCCCCAAGCGTCACACCTACATGTTTTTTGAACTCTTCCGGGGTTGGTGATTCCAGCATTCACCTGGGTAACCTTTCAGTGAACACATTTTTCCTAATACCTGATCTAAACTTTCTCTAGCACAACTTGAGACCAAACAAAACCCCACAATTTTAATTACATGTTGAGTCACGGGTTTGGGCTGGGGCTTTGTTTGTTGGTTTGGTTTTCTGTTTGTTTCTTCTGGGTGTTTGTTGCTCTGTGGGTTTAAGACGGGCTGCAGCATTGTACTTCAGGCAACTTCACATACAAGGCTGAGTGTATAAAACCAAGTTTAAGTCAAAAAAAAGCCCACAGAGAATTGGATGTGGCCACAATGGTTACAGCTAAACTAATAAATAAACTAAATCAGGTCGGCACATGGACCTGAACACAGAATGAATGCAACCATTCATACTGTGAAATGTTTCACACAGTTTTGGTCTCAGTCAAGTAGTGCTATCATAGGGACAATCTGGGAGCCAGCTCAGGCTAGAAAACACTATCTGGGGGCACTTTAAGGAAGGGTTAAGACAGTTTAACTGTATAGACATGAGCCTTTCCATACAATTTGTCCTCAGGCCCGACAGAGCAGCCCCAGGAAGTTTTATTTACCCCTACAAATGTGCTCAGTGGTGACAGGGGTGAAGGGAGTTTTGAGAAGGGGGAGAGGTTTAGTAGGAAACTGTTGTCCTGGAAACTTATTGCACTCCAAGGTCCACTAAACCCACAGCTGGCTTAAGGTCAAAACATCAAGGACTATTTTGAGAATATAAAGTCCAGGAAAGTCGTATCTGCTTCTTGTTGGAAGTCAGAGACATTTTAAAAAAGGTTATGGTTCCCCAGGACAATGAATTAACTCAGTCTCAAGTCAGCTCGTCTGGACTAAGACATTTTCAGCACTAAGTTTAAATTCCTCTTTCCCCATGTCTGAATAAGAGCATTACTGTTTTGCTTTCATTTAATTAATGTAAAGGAGTGTTTTTATTGTTGTGGTCTGCTATTTTTATTACAATAGCAAAAACATTTCAAAAAAACTAGTTATTGTTTCCAAGCTCCTGTAGTTTTTACAAGCATAAAAACCTATAAATGGTGTCTGACAAAAAAATCTGACATGAAGTATGAGGGAGTATGAGGCCCTACCCAGTGAAGTACTGAGCAGCCTTGTGAAAGTTGGGCCAGATGGATTCATTAGGGATAAACAAAAAGTGAAGAGAGAGCAAGAAGCAAGAACCGTTTAAGGACTACGGAGACAGGAGAGACTTTGACCCCCAGACCACCTCAGACTCAGAAAAAAACGCTTTTTGTCAGAAATCATTCTGTTATTCAGAGGAATATATGATCATGAGAGATGCTCTTACCTAGGGCCTTACTATACCTTTCTGACTTTTAAAGATTTTTCACAATAAGAAACCTTTTTTTTTCCTTCTGTGTCTCAACTCCTTCTTTGGGAAAAAAATGTGTTTCAATCTCATCCTTACATCATTCTGCCTTAATGCATCCCAGCTGCAGGGACTTTCTCTTCATAATCATAATTTTTCCCAGTTTGATGCAGATCCAGTACCCCTTCTTGATCTGCTCTTCTCCTGCTTTAGTTGAGGTTGGAGTCAGCACAGGATTTGTTGATGCCTCACCATGTCGATGCTGCAGTGCTTATGTTATAAGCATCCAGAGGCCCCAGAACAACATCCAGAGCTCAGAACTAGTTGAAAGGTAAACCAACAAAAAACAGTAATAGAAATTCTGCAAACAGAAGAAGAGTCACGTTACTGTTAATGAAGAGAGATATTCAGCACAGAGGGGTAAAATTCCTCTCCTTTCCATTCTTGGAATACTCCAAGTAAGGACTTTAGGCAGACAATTGTAGCTCCTCTAGTTTGAAACCTTGTTTTGAGGGAAGACACCTACAGCTGCTACAGACCAACATTTCCAAATTTACCGCTTTGTATCCTCATTTCTGCAGTTTACACAGAAAACCCCTCAGATAATGTGTATCAGCATTCTCTGCAGCAGAGACCAGATTATCTGGGTTACTTCTCTCAGTTCAGGCTCCCAGGCCTGAGCATTAGCCTTTTCTGTTGCTCATTTCTGGCCCCTTCCACATGCTGCAAATGTTTTGCTTCTTGGAAGGGTAGTCTCATTGGAAGATCAGGGAGATGTCCTGATCAGGGAAATGTCCTGATCAGGGAGATGTCCAGCTACAACCAAGAGTGTAAACGTTCTCCTGGGAATGAGGGTGTGAGCATCAGCCCCTTCTTAAAGAGACATTTAAGAAAAACATAGAGAAGATGATTCCTACAACTACCTGTTGTAATTTGGAACCGAATTCTTTGCTCAAAACCAGGAATGAAATGGATTTGCATGCAGGTCATGATTCTCTCAGGTGAATTTTTCAATTTCTGGTGTAAAAGAAAAATATCTCCCACCTGTTTTGATTTGGGTTTTTTTGTTGGGGTATTTTTTTGTTTGTTTAGTTGGTTTTTTGATTGGTTGGTTTGGTGTTTTTATGTTTGCTTGGTTTTGTTGGTTTTTTGGGTCTGATGTGTTGCTTTTGTTTTGGTGGTTTTTAATTTCTTTTTGGATTTTGTTTGGTTTGGGGTTTTTTGTTTTGTTTGGGGCTTTGTTTGTTTGTTTTGTTTTTTGTTTGTTTGGTTGGTTGGTTGGTTGGTTGGGGTTTTTTGTGGTTTTTTTATGGTTGTTGTTGTTGTTGTTCATTTTTGCTTTTTTGGTGGAGGGTGAGGCATTCTGTGAGCACAGTTGAGGAGGAGAGGTAAGGATGCATTCAGCTCGGGTGCAGTATCAGCTCATCAGCTTAGCCAAGTATGCAAGCATCAGCATATGAGCAAGATGCTGCAATGTGAATGTTGACACATGGTCAAATATTTCTCAGTAGCCCATGTGTGATGTTTAAAAACTCCTTTGTGGCTAACATCTAGTGAAAGGATACATTGCTTGGGTAGAACAAAGAGTGTTACACTACAGACAGAAATGGAACATCTCCAAGTACTCCTGTTGTGCTGTACAAAGCAGCATCTATCCTAGTCTATGTCATTTTCCCTTGTGACTGAAAAGACTTTTCCTGATACAGGGGCTGCAGTAAACTGTGCAGATAATGGAATAGTAGAGAGAATTCACAACAAATTTTTGGCTAAGCTTTGGGCTGTGAAAACAGCTTAGTGGGTTTAGGACAAGTTTCATTCCCTGCAGTGGGTATTGTGCCAGCCTTATTACTGCACTGCCATGTGGAAAATACTGGAAATAAAAAGGCTGATCCTTTGAAAAATGCTTTAGTGGACTTGATGAGACAGAATAAAAGAAGGGACGAGTTATGATGGATACGGATAGGGGGTGCTTGCTTACTGCCTGCAGGTCATTCTCAAATCAGTTAGAACAGCTGCAGAGTGAAAAAAAACAAGTTAAAAATAAACAAAACAGATTTGCACCCATTATAATCACTGCCTTTGCCAGTCTTAACACTGAAGTCTGGCTTCCTGGGGTGAAAGAAGAAAGACTTCAGATTTCACAAAGGAATATTAATATAAGTAATGGATGAATTAAACAAAGAAAAATGAC
Source organism: Corapipo altera (assembly GCF_003945725.1). NCBI lineage: Eukaryota > Metazoa > Chordata > Aves > Passeriformes > Pipridae > Corapipo > Corapipo altera. The sequence continues at coordinate 6,742,159 of NW_020884883.1, read as the reverse complement.
TAAGATGAATACAACTTCCTTTTGGTGTGAACAGATGGGTCATGAAATAGTCCGAGGGGTAACTAATGGGACATTGATGCTTAATTGAACAAAACAGACAATTAGCAGCTGAAGAAAAATCTGTGGAACAGTAAATAATACTAAGAGAAGGCCAGTTTCTACAGAGTGATCTGAAATTCATTATACATAGTACTTAGCAACTCACATTTTAATATCTTCAAGGAAATTGGTCACATTTGTAGGGTGAGATTCTATTTTAGCAATCAGTGATGTCGAAGATGATACAGGGTTACAGTAGCCAACCACTTGAGCACCCATTTTCAGCACTATTAAGTGTGGAAAGACCCCATGGGAACTCTTGAAGTGGAAACAAGGAAAATTATAAAGCAGTAGTGATGTGACTCTTCTTGGCATTAATGAGAGCATTACTGTCAGTTCTGGTGTCTGTGCTAAAGGTTGTTAGAAAAGGTAGACAAGAGTTATAAGAACCATTCACATTCAGGAAAAACATGTTTTCAGCTGCAGGATAAAGAAGTTTGATTTCTTTAGTGTATCCAAGGAAAGGCTAAGAGGTGACTTGCTTGTAGTCTACAAATACTGCCTTTGAGAGACTGTTTTTGAGTGAAAAAGGCTCTTCATCCCAACAGACAATATACAATTTAGTAGTTTGAATTAACATGAAATTTTATATAAAAATACCTTTTTACTGCAGTTAAATTTATAGGCATTTCACACATTCCTCATCACTTAAAGTGGTCTTTAAATAAAGACAGGATGGCTTTTGAAAAGACAGCTGCTCTGTCATGATCAGGAGTTATGGGCTTTATTCAGGTACTATCAAGCAATATTCTCCATTCTATGTTTTGTTGTAGGTCAGAGGTAGCAGGAATAGCTGAAAGTTCTGACCTTAAAACATAGGTCAGCACTGGGAAAGCTCAAAGTACATTGCAAATTTCTAAGAATTCTCATCAAAATGTCAGTTATGCATAACAACCTTCATTGGATTTTAATAAGTTTTCAAGGGCTTCATTTTCATTATTTTGAATCTCAGAGATGCAGAATGAGAATCCAGCTTTATTCTGTAATGAATAGTTCTTCTCTTCTAAAAAGAAAGTGACCTGTGCTTTACCTTTCTGCACGGAATGACACAAGTTCTCCATCAAGCACATTTCTCACATTATTACATGAAATCCCTTGACTAGCCCTTGTAGGCTCAGGAAAAAGGCAGTCTTTAAAAACCCTACGACAAAAAGGAAACCTAGATCCCTCTTCTTTTTATTACTTGGAAGGTAAAAGCATTCTCAATCTATTAAGAACTATGATTTAAGCATTAGCTGTTAAATCAAAAAATCACCTGAGCTTAGGTGTTTATATACTTGCAGGGACCAAGTGCTCATCATTAAATGTAAGGACATACCTAAGGAGCTGTGTAATCTAAAGAGCATCAAGTCCTTATGACCATCAGCTTACCCTATTTCTTTCACATTTGATTTTATTTTTTAATAATGTTGATGCCAGAGGTGCTACTTAAGAAGCTCAGAGAGGTGGGAGCAGCCAGTTCCATCAGCTTTATAATAAATGGATGTGTAAGAGGAAACCAGCCATAGGGCAAGCATTTGGAGGTGAGATATTGAGAACACCTGCTCCTCCCTCAGCACACTAGTGATTAAACATTTTACTTAATATGTGAACTGAAATGTGTCATGTTAAACTGGGGTCAGAAGGCACAATGTAATTATGGTTGTTATTAATATTACAGAGGCCAAACCAGATAGAAATCATATGGGAATGACTGTGTATAACTGCAAGGAGTAAATCTCCTTGGGGAATGAATTGCATTTTGGGTGGAGATGATAAAGAAGGTTTTACCGGAATTCTCCAAATCTGTAATAGTTAAATTTCTCTTCAGGAAAGCATTAAGCTCTGTGTTGTTCTTTAAAAGTCTGTAAGTAAAACACAAAATGAAATTTTAAAAAACCCAAAACCTCTTCATTCTTCAATATATTCTGATTTCTTGACAAGATCTGAATATTTTTGTGTGAATCAATGTTGAAGTGTTGCTTAATTTCCTAACAAGTTTTGCACCTTTCCTTGAGAAATACCTACAGTGTTTCTCGCCCCAGGATTGGATGAACCATGATTAGTTGTGCCTGAAGGTAGATCACAGAACACACACACACAGAGACACACACTCCAAGTCACGCAACTGGTTTGTGCTTAAGCATCTTTAATATTCCTCAGTCATTTAATGATGAAAATTTAAAGCTTCAGTCCATTTTTTTAAAAGCAAGTCATGGAGCAGGGCTCAAAGATGCGATTTCACACATTTGCTACTAAAGCAGCTGCACAATTTGGAGCCAGTGCTGACAAAGAGAAGAAGAGGGGGGATTAATATTCTGGTGTAGTGTGGTTTAACCCCAGCCAGTAGCTAAGCAACTCCAACATTCACTCACTTTCATGTGAAAAATGGTGAGCTGAACTACAGACAGTTCAGTAGGTAAAGCAAAAGCCAAGCCCAAAACAAAACAGGTAAGAAATTCATCCAGTACTTCCCATCAGCAGGGAGGTAGTCAGTCATCTCCAGGAAAGCAGGTTTCATCAGTATAATGGTGACTTGTGAAGACAAATACCAACACTAAATTATCCCAGCTTCTTTCTTCTTCCCCTGTCTTTTACTGCTGAGCACAGCATCACATGATGTGGGATATTGCTTTGGTCAGTTGGGGCCAGGTGCCCCAGCTGTCTCTCCACTCAGTCTCTTTTGCACACCCAGCTTCTACCTGTTGAGGAAGTGTAAAGAGCAAAAAAGGCCTTGACTCTGTGCAAGCATTGCTCAGCAATAATCCCTGTGTTATTAACACTCTTTTCAGTACAAATCCAAGCCATAGCCCCCTACAAGCTACTGTGAAGAACAGTAATTCTATTGCAGAAAAGCCCAATACATTCTTCATTCTTTTTCAGATGTATCTATTGTATTATATTTTTAATATAAAATTAGTATTTGTACATTTATATATATGTACAAGCTCTTAATAAGAAGACCAAACTCTCAAAGTAAATAAAGTATAATAAGAAACAATAACTAAAGCTCTCGATGAATAAGGTAGATAAGGGCAACTGCTCCCAGCACAATACTCCAGAGCATCTAAATTAATCTAGCGATTCTGGTTTCCTACCAGAAACTTTCATCAAGGTTCAGGGACAGATACTGAGTACATTTGTATTCTACTGACCTTATTTATCTTGAGCAGTACTTTACACCAGAGAATTATCCTACTGGACAATTACTGTAAGGGGTGAGATGCCAACACCCTTTTATCTCGGAATCAGTAGCAATTATCATACAGAAAGGCAAGTATAAAATATGGTATGTATTAGACTCCAACTCTAAAGGCTCAAAACCTGAATCTTTCTATTTCTGACTTAAAAAGAAAGGACATTACAAATAATTTTGACTGTTGAGCAGCCTTATTACTGGAATCAGAAAAGGAAATTTTTTTCTGAATTTTACTTAAGTTTGACTTTAACAGTTCCCTGAAGTGACGTGTCTACTTTCATAATTTATAATTAAAAAAAATAATTGTTGTTTTTAAGTTTAGCCTTTTTTAATTCATTGAAAGGTCACTTGCTCACGTACTGTAAGTTGTGATGCTTACAATCAGTCCCATATGTCAACGGAAAGGCTTAAGTTGACTAAAATTTTGTGACTTTACCTGTTTGCAATTAAAATTTTCCCTTTCAAGTATTTGTCGCAGTTTGATTTTACAACAACAACTACCAGTTAAAACAAGGAAGCGGTTTCTTCCAGTGACATATACTCTGTGTTTTTATATGAAGTTATTCATATGACTGTTTAAACTGAAAAGTCTGTATATTTCTTGGCTTTTTAGCAGGAACTGGATAACTGAAACGCTGTTGTCCTGGTGTCAAAGGTGTGTCTTTATCCCTTCTATCATAATTATTCCAGGTACAATCAGGTTTTGAATTTCAAGTTTTAAACCAGCTACTCTTAGTTAACTTGTGCTCTGCAGAGCAGAGAAACTGAATTCTTGACATACCATGAAGAATTAAGGACAGAAAGTTGCAATACAAGCTCACAGTTGCAAAAATACCAAATATAAAGGAGTTATGCGGTGACAGAATTGAGTTCACACATAGAATTGACAGTCTCCTTTTGCTTATGTAACGATCTTTAATTCTATAACACTCTATTTTTTTCTTTTTGGTAACCTTTAAAACATAGAGGAAAAGTAAGTCAAAGCAGAATAAACAGTTAGATTGTCTTTTCATTCTTCTTGCTAAGATCAGCAAAGCTCTTTCATATGAGTCCCCTGCAATATCTTCTCACACTCCCACCATGTGAACTTTTTACCTGCACCTCAAATTTCATAAAGAAGTAGAATAGGACAGTCTATCACATATAATTGTGATATTCTCACTATAGAAACACAAAAATTCATAGATCCATCTCAGGCTGCAGAAGTCCTGACTAATCTAGTGTCTTTCTATGGTGCAGTGTGTCAGTGGATAAGGGATGTCATCTGCACAGACTTCTACAGATGTCACCCACATAGACTTCTGTAAGGCCTTTGATACAGTTCCTCGCAGCATTCTTACCTCTGAACTGGGGAGATACGAGTTTGACGGATGGATTGTGAGATGGATAAGGAACTGACTGACTATGTCCAAAGAGCGACAGTCAGTGGCTCAATGTCCAGGTGAACAGTAATGAGGAGATGTTTCTCAAGAGTCCATGTTGGGACAGTTACTACTTGATTTCTTCATCAGTTACGTAGACAGGGGGACTGAGTGTACCCTCAGCAAGATTGCAGATGTCACCAAGCTGAGTGGTGCAGTTGATATGCCACAGGGAATGTTATCTACAGGATCCTCGACGGGCTTGAGGAGTGGGTCCATGCAAATCTGATGAAGATCAACGAGGTCCTGAAACTTTGCTGGGACAATGTCCAATATCAATAAAGACTGGGAGATACAAGTTCATTGAGAACAGGCCTCAGTCCCTCATGTACCTCTTTCCATGATCCATTTAAACCAGATCCTTTTAGAGAGTTGTATAACCATAACTATGTTGTTCTTATGATGTATCTGCATTCCAAATTAGGGGTTTAGAGTTAATTTTATTAAAAAGTCAGTATATCAGTGTTCCATCAACATTAGACACCACAATAAATTAAAGAAATATATTCTGTCATATGCAATTAAAATATTTTAAAAGTCCATAGATCAACATATTTACTGCCAGAAAGCTAGCAATGCTCTAAATAAAACCAATTCTCCGGCATTTAGTTGAGCTTTCAGATAATACTGCATCTGTTTTTCAGAAACAGGCGCAACACCCAATCACCAAGAAAAAAAGCCTCTTAGAGGGCATTACTCTTCTTGTGGAATAAATTTTAATTTAATACAAGTGTTCATGTCATCATATAAGCTTATTTCTAGGAAAGAAAGACTTCAACAGCTGTACACACTGTGGAAGGTAGAAGAGCACATGATGAAATCTACACAGAAAATAATTAAGCCATTTTAATTTGCATTAAAAAAAGGTTATACTTTCAAAATAATATTACTACAAATCACTCTTCTAAAGTATCTAAATTTAAATAACCCTCTTCTCTAAAATCTCTAAGATCATTCTCATCAGAACTTCTAATAAAAATATCAGAGAGAATCAAGTCTTGCCAAAATGCTGTCAACCCTATATGGTTGAAAACTGAAGAGTCATTCTTGTGACTGTTGGAGTGAATTCTTAATGAATAAATTACATCAGTGTAGGGATGACCCATGTATCTGTGGGATGGAAGACAGGGTTGAACAGGTAGCAAAAGGAGTTTAGGTTGCTACAGACCTGTTTGCTTCCAACAACTTCATTGCTTCTAACCTCTGGAATTTGCTGTTTCTTCCTGAAAGATAATGAAGGGAACATATGCTGAAAAATGAGTCTGCTGCTTCCAGCAATATCAGCTGGAAATTCTCTTTTCCTGAAGAATGGTCAATATGGTACACAGCAGAAGAGATGCTCACTTCTGTGAAGTTATTATTTAATTTTAACTCTCTTATTCCTGTTCCAGACACCATATAAACATCATGTGGCTATATTTGTGCTGCTCTTGCATTTGGGTACATATCTGAGTTCAGATGATCCCCTGCTGACATAGATTTCTGTTATATCAGAACATCACAAGGTTTTAAAAACGCTTAAATGAGGAATGTAATCTCCAAGAAGAAAACCAATGTATGATTCAATTGAGAGTGACTTCTTATGTTATTTGGCAAATAATTTAAATATCTCTTTCTTTTTCATTATTTGATCAACTATAGTTACAATTTCTGGGGCATTTTATTTTCAGATCCATCTTTCAGATTGCAAGGCTGAAATAATGACCCCACTGGAGTCTAAGATAATGTTGTCTTCAAACAACATCTACATTTAACCCTCATATTCTTTTAATGTGTCTAGTGATGGCTACTGCTAAGCAAATTGTAGCTGCTTAACAAATACATAGATAATAGTAGCTCACAGTAGCTATAATTAGGGTTCCTGAATGCATATCTCAGCCATGCTAATTTTTATAGCTGTTTGTCCTGGTTCTGGTGGGAATAGAGTTCATTTTCTTCCAGTAGCTAGAACAGTATTTTGGATTTGGGTGAGAAAAAGTTGATAGCATACTGATGTTTTGGTTGCTGCAGAGCAGCACTTGCACTAAGACAAGGAGTTTTCAGCTTTTCATGCTGCCCTCCCAGTGAGGAAACTGGGGGTCCATGAGAAGCTGGGAGGGGACACAACCAGAACACTTGACCCTGACTATCCAAAGGGATATTCCCTACCACATGGTGTCATGCTGAACAACAAAAGTAGGGGAGTTGGCTGAGGGGGTGATGGCCCTCTGCTCAGGGACTGGTTGGGCAGTGGTCCCTGAGCAGAGGGCTGGTGAGGAATTGCATTATGTATTACTTGTGTATTCTTTCGTTATCATTATTTTCCCTTCGTCTTCTGTCTTATTAAACTGTCCTTATCTCAACCCAGAAATGGTACCTTTTTTCCAGTTCTCTTCTCCATCCCACTGGAAGGGAGTGAGTGAATAGCTGGGTGGTGTTTAGCTGCGTCGCAGGTTAAACCATGACACTGGTGAACTATTCTGCTCAAATGAATAATCTCATTAAAGCCAGAGAGACTTGGAGGGGGCTGAATTTAGCATATCATACATGTCTCTGTAGAACAGGAGCCACAGCTTGTACAACAGAACGTTCCTAATGTTCCCCAGGACCAGCATAGAAAAGTGACTTGAACAAATCACTAGATGGCCACAGAAAAATGACTTAAGGACGTGACTCTCACAGACCTGATTTCCTGTAGGCTGCAGAGGAACAGTAGTGCAAGCACTTAGAATAAAAGCTGTCTTTTTCTCTAGCCTTTGGAAAATAGTTTTGGATAATTTTCTTTTTGCTTGCATTTTTTTACTGGAAGAGGTAGTACAGAAAGATAATTATCACCAAAATATCTGCAGGCTTAAACATTTAAAACACTATTTTGTTGATTTTTATAAGGTCTAACTACTACAGTAGGATACAACTAGAGAAACAAGTCTTGCAGTTAGTTGTATTTAGTCCTATTAACAATTTGAAGACTTATACAGAAAATACACCAGTGATGTCACTGTCCTTGTAATATTCATAAAGGTGCTGTCTAAGTTCAGCTGTAGTCTCGTATTTGTACCCAGGAGCTTTTTTTTTTTCCCCTTACTGTTATTTTTGCAACTCTAAAACATGAATCATGAAGAGATCCTTTTTGCAGAAGCACATTATTATCCACCAACAGCAGCTTCTTACATTTGCCACAACATTCCCTCAAACCACCTAGTTATGAGGGTGTTACTGTTGGTTAAATGCTATTATACAAATAACATTAATCATATGTTCCTGTAGTTAATTTTAATTACTATCCTCTCTGCTTCTCTTTTCCTTTCCTCTGTTTTTTCCCCAGTAACCCTCAGCAGAGGAACTGAAGACCCACTGTTTCTGTGCCCTTTCTGAAGAGTGAAGGAGGAACAGAACAATCCCTCTGTGAGCTCTGACACCAGATAAAGGGGGGGGAAAAGGTGCTTTCAAGTAGGAGAAATGAGAATGCCTCATAAAAAACCCAGTGTTTTGAGATTTGATTTACAGAAGAAGCAATATTTAAAGCAGTGTCTTAATTCATTAAAGCACCAAAGCTCACAGGATAGCTGTCGCTGAAAGTCCCCACACACTACTCAGATGGGACTGACTGGTGGGTTCAAAGGTTATTGCTGAGGAGAGGGAATGCTGATAAGCTGCACCATCACACTAAGACCCAATTCTCTAGGCTGCAAGTGGTCTGATTGCTCACAGTTCCCAACAATGGTCAACAGCTGGAGTCCTTGGGCTCACAACATCACAAATGACACTTTTGAAGAAAAAAGGAAAATCTGACAAAAGACAAGTAGTAACTCTGCACACCTCTACAGCATGAGGCAAATGTATAGGAAGAATCAGGCTCCATTATCATCTGGGGTACACACATCCCCCACTTTCCTCCTGCGTGAATGATCTACTGTATGATCTCTATCCTTTTCCAAAATTAGACACTACTGTTACCTTTGGTCTTTTTTTTAGGTACATATTGAGAGTGACCACATCTTCTGCTCTTTGTCACCAGGGGAGTTTTCTCCACACAAGTTAATTCTATACTGAGTAGATCTACCTGATCCAATGCTCTTGGAAAACCCAGGCACACACTGATGGTGTGATTCACTGTGTCTGAGTCAAAGAGTCAAAATCTATGGGCTAGTATCTCTTGTATCCTTTTATAGTAACTTGTCTGATTAATGTTACATGTCTTTTTTTTTTCAATAAATAATGAAGAGGCTCATTTTTACTCTTTGATTATGAAGTGAGACTCAGATGGCTGGCTTGAGATACTGATATCCCATACAAAGGATGTCCAGAGTGGGACAGAGGCATACTATGCCTTGGCTGTGAATACCAGGCATATCTGAGTGTTCCTCCACTGGCTAATGTGCCCAGCACCATGAGCTATCAATATGATGAAGGATTCAAACATTTATAACATCAGTGAGTACCATCAAATTATTAACTAACATTACAATATTACTGTTACTGTCTTCTCTCACGCTCTTGATGTATCCTCAGTTTGTTTCTTCCACACTGAGATGCTTTCAGTATGTTGACAACCGTGACATCTGACCAAGAGGTCAGAGTGAAATCAGTGATCAGTTCCTTGCAGAGTGTTGTTTCTTGAGGGAAGATACCTTTCTACAGATCAGACTGAGAACAAAGCCCTCTTTCTCGTGCTTTGCCTCTTGCTGAACACTGTGCCCCTGCATGCCCACCTCCCATGCCACCTCCAAGTTCATTCTTTGCTCAGAGTGTTTATAAGACATTGGGGCTTGGCAACCTTGGAAGGTTTATGGATACAACCAGGTACCTTAATTTCCTTTCTGAAGACAGTTCGGGACTATGATTTCACACGATCTCTCCTTCAAGGTCTGTAAGGTTTTCTCCCCATCTTGGTGCTCAGCATTCCAGGGGAGGTGGCTGAAGAGTGAGGCATGCATTCCAACCTGAAGATGATCCCAGCTATTCTTGCCTTTGTCATGTGCAGATAGTGAGCTCAGGCTGCTTGTAGCTCTGATAACAGTTAGGGATCTGCTTAACTCCATTTTAAAGGTAAGGAATGAGCCCAGTTTTCTGGAGGAAAAGTCCCCTTCAAATGATCAAGGTGGATTTTAAAAGCTTGGCTTTTTTGAATAAGAAACATTTATTAGCTATCTTGGTGCTAAGATATGGTTAGGCAAGAGCAGTGACTAGTAGAACCAAACTGATAAGATTTTGATTTTTCAAGCACAGAATGACTATTTATTGATAAGATATAGTGGAGTTGGCATAATGGGGATGACTTAAGAGAGTAGAAGAAACAGAGTTACTTTTTTCAAAGATCATCCATTCTCACACTCATTTTTTCCACTTTGTAATTAGTGTGAGAACCTGCTGTCCAAGGACTCCATCCCAATTTCCTTCACCTACTGTACTTAGCAGATCTATTTCACTCCTGGCTCACCTGCATCCATTTACTCAAGTGTCTGTACAATCAGATATTTCTCCAACCAAAATGCTTTCTGAAATCATTGTGGTGCCAAGAAAATGTTTGGTACAGAATCATCATAATGCTGATAGCTTCTTCAGACAATCTAATCTATTAATACCTCAGGTTGATAGTTATATCTGGAAATGGAATACAGCCTCTTTGAATATATGCACATATGTATGTTTTTATATATGTATATACGTAGTCCCTTAACCAGATAAGGACAAAAGTCAGCCAGTTCCCACATTACCCCAAATTGCCTGGTTCCAAACTAGTTGTTGAAAGTACTGGGAATCAAGTACTGGAAATCAAGATGCTGCTCTCACAAACGATGTGCTACAAGAAGCAAAATTGTCCTACGAAAATACACCTTTTACAAGTACATTGTTCTATAGTTTCTATTGCAATTATGTTTCTAATATCACTCAATTTTATATAATATTTTATATTCAATCAAAAATTTTGCTCACCAAAATAATATAAGCATGCATAAACTTTCAAAGGTGATGGACTAGCCAGATGTGATTCCCTAACTCTGCCCCTAATTATTGCACTCTCGATACTTCAAATTTCAGTTTATCAAGATAGACCAATCTTGAGCTACTGTCACAAATATCCAGTTTGCTTAGAGGCTTCACTCTGAAAGATGTTCAGCCCAAACTGATCCTCCTTTAATTAGGAAAAGTGCAGGATGATTTAATGCATATAAACTTTCAGCTAGGTGCAATAAAGTCACGGTGTGTCATGTGCCACTGTCAAATCTCTGTGTTCAGTGAAATGTTTACCTTTTTCAACAAGACAGGTGACCTTCCTCTGGCTGGCAGTCTCCAGCTCTTAAACAGCACTAATCTCTTGTAAGGAGTTTGGAATAAATGCTCCATCTCAGCTGTGTGTCTCATCAGTCTGCATGGCAGCCTGTGAATATGAAAGGATGAAGCTGTGGTGTTAAGGAGTAAGCAAGGAGAAAGGAGGCTAACCTGTTTGTGTGTACACTAGTGATTTGATCTGTGCTGACATAAATATTGTTGTTGGCCCACTGAAGCTCTTGTGGGATTCATCAGAAAATTAAATGCTCTGAGGCTAGGTTCATATTTCTCTCCAAAGCTGGACACTCTTAGAGATATGTCTGCTAGAGAAACTACTCAAGAACCTATGTAGAAAGTCAGATAGCAGCTCCAGCTAGTGCAGCGCCCCACAGCACCTGGGACCAAAAGATCATGAAGCACTTGTTAGCATAGAGATATGCTTGTGCAGAGTGTTTCCCCATCTCACAGCAATGTGAGCCTCTCAGGATTTCTGAACTAGACGTGATGTCTGTTAAACAGTCCTAAAGTGACCTAGCTGGCTTAGGACGCCAGGGATGGTGACTGTGGCACTGCCAAACCATGGTCTGAAGTCCTGCCTGAGTGAATGCCTGACTGACTGGCCCTCACTGAAGTCTCTAATGTTATTTGCAATAAATTCCAAGTCAATTAGTGAGATTCAGATTGGTTGTGCCAGAGGCACAGTCATACCTTGTGTAAGGTTCTGCCAAGATCCAGAGACAGATGACTTTGAATAGCAATTTCTGAAGAAATACAGCTGGAATTGCTGGCTTCAATAGCTCATTAAGTTACAGAACCTAATTATAACCACTTAAGGTCACCATTAACTACCTTTTTACAGGTTCTTTCATCAGAAATATCCTGTAATTTGGAGGATGTGGGAAGGGCACAGGCAGAATTCGGGTTTTTTTCTTTCTTCATATCCCTGCTGCAAATTTACATCATCCAAAGCAATACCACTTCACAGGCAAACACCGACATAGTATTAGCACAGGGCAGTCCCCTCCACCCCAGATGCCCAGGTTACAGGAAGTGATGGCATTTCTGAGTATGAACTCGGCTGGAGCATGACAGGTACTGTCTGACTGCTGGGCCAGACGGCCCAGGAACACTGCAGTCCCCCTTACACTATGGACCAAGCTGATGCCAGGCTGATATATCACCGCTCTGCTGGGTTTTTAATCAAAATCTTAAGTGCTCTTTTCCTTGCTCTACACAATGAAAACAATGTCTGAAATATTGACATTTTTGGTAAAATGAAATTATTCTTTCTGGGCAGGCCCAGGCAGGCCTGCACTCAACATTTTCTCCCTAAAGAAGATGAAACTTTTTCAAAATTCTCTTCCTTTTTTGCTGTTTCTACTCACCATGAAGTAGGTTCATGAACAGCTGCTGATGCAATCATACTTTCAGTTAATAGAATGCTAATCTGAAACATATCACTGAGTTCTCTTTGTGACATTTTTACAGGCAAAAGAAAATCAGAATAACCTGTTCTGGGGGGGTTGCAATTTTTGCGCACAACTTGAAATGTGATTTACTTGCTTTCATTTACATAAGTACAGGCTTAATATATCTAAATCAAACTAAATCCATTGATTTTCAGGAGTAAAGATGATCAGTTTTGAATATGGAGCATGTGGAGTCAATGTTCTCTAGAAGTCACAGCTTAGTAACAAATATATTTACTTATTTTAGGAACTAACTAATAGCCTCAGGGTAATTGTGATGTATTTGTCATGTATCAGTGTCAATTTGTTTGGTCAGTTTAGAAATCTGATCCTCTTATTTATCACTGGAAACCTACATTTGTAATGCTCACACTGTTCATTTATTGTATCCAGTTATAAATAAGAGGAAGAAAATATCTTTCCTTTTTTAAGGGTTAGAAAATGAAACAATTTAGTATTCATATTTTATTTATAATCTTAGAACAGAATATCAGCAAGAAAATTGCTGTATTATATCTTACAATAAAAATATGTTCTCCTTCTCCAAGATCTGTCAGTAATCTATTACTGACAAAAAGCTTGTGAATTCCATGTTCAACTTGAAGATACAATATACAATATTTCACATCTACTGCACTCAGATTTCAACAATCAGCTTCTTTCAAAGAGACCCTGACAGTTCAAATGGTGAATTATAAGTCAGGATAACAAGGACAACGTTCACTTTCTTTATACAGTGCTAGCTAGAGTAGAAGACTCTATTAATTAGCAGACCAGAAATGGGCTGAGATTCACTTTGTACGCTGCTAAGCTGTTTAACTGGAAGAGATGGGTTATATATGGCAATAAATGACCTTTCTAAAAGCTTGTTTTTCCACCAACTGCTTGTGTTGAAACCAATTGCAGAAGTCATTCAAAATGAGCTGTTTATTGCTTCCTAAATGCATTTACTGCATGCCAGATGTCCATTTCAAAACATTCTGCAGTGTGCCTTTCAACTGACCCTATGCTGAGACGCAACTGCCCATATCCATTATACTGGAAATGTTGCTCACATAGCAGTGGGCTGCCAGCCCAGCAGGCACTGACAGAGACCTCCTTCAGTGTCACAGAGATTAGGAAAAAAAGTAACTCCTTAGAGGAGATGAGTCCATGTCCTGCTCAGAAGGGTGATTTCATCCCAGAGTAAACCAAATTGTCAGTGTTATCTCATGAGCCAGCTGACAATAACAGCGAACACATGGCAGTGCAAACCCCCAGCATAGAATGCTTGCAGGGTCCTGCAATTGCCCCTTGTGCTATGGGGTTACTTTATAACTGAGTTGTTTTCTAACGAGCCTGTTACTCTGGGCACTTCTGTTCTGGTTCCTGAAACACTCCTGCCACGTTTGTCCCTGGCATTCATCCTCTGGGCCCACAGCAGCCACCAGCACATGGTTTAAATACACTTACCCTCACTTGATGCTTGCATTTGGATGTGTGGTCTCCGGAATAGTGTAGTCATAAAACAATTTAGGTTGGAAAAGACCTTTAAGATCATCCAACTGTTAATGTAGCACTGCCAAGTCGTCCGCTAAACCATGTCCCTAAGTGCCATGTCTGCATGTCTTCGAAATACTAAACTCTGTCCTTGGTAGATGTTGGCCAGAGGAGTTGCCTGAAAGTGATGAACCTGTTGGACCCAATTCGTCACTTACTTGGGTAAGCAGACTTTGCAGAGTACTGTTAGTGAGAGCTTGGCAATTTCTCCCTTTAAAGTTCCTCAGTAATTTTGTAGGTTTACCACATCTTGAGAATACACTAAATTTTTTCTTAAATTTTGCCTTCAAATGTTCACCTATTCCTTCAATAATGTATGACTTGTATGTTAGTTTAGTTAGTTTTCTTCATTATTCAATATTTTTCTCTATTAGTAATTTCAAAAGAAGTTATTTTATTGTTCTCTCTTTTAGTCAGTTATGTATTAACTCCCTCCACTAACAGCATCAGGGATTTCTTATTGTAAATGTTCATATGCCCTTTATGGTACCCTGAAAGTGAGTCTTGGATAAAAATGGAAAATACATGAAATAAAAATAAAATTTTAATCTAAATTAAGATTAAAAGAAAAAGGAAATGTTTTCACAGTACAATCAATATCAAGGAAATTAAAGTCATAGTAATTTAAAGTTATTTTGAGTAACTGATATATATAGCATTCAGGAAGAGAAATCACTTTTATGTAACTAGTTTCAGTCTTGTGTCAAGTTGAGTATTTTGTTTTCTGTAACTGAATCTGTAACAAGCCAATAACAAGCCAGTGTGAAACTGCAAAATAGGTCTTTATCAAATGAGAGGAATTACAAAAAATGTGAAAATGAAGAAAACCCTATCATGCTTTTTCTTGAAGACCGAAAAACCTTGAAACTCTGTCCATTATGAAAACAGTTTTGGTTTTGATGAGCAGGAATTTTCAGCAAAGCTTTAAGTCCTACTCCAACTAGACTTGTTTAATTTCAGATCAACCATAGTGCAAAGCAAGAAAGTCACCTCCCACTTTCTTAGGAACACAAAGCTCATATTTAGCACAGCAAGGCCACAGAGAGCAGCTCTGCAAGACCATAAGGTATTTAATGTAATCTTTTTTCCACATTTCAAAATATAACTATTTTCTTTACCATACCCTCCTTGGTCCTGACAAAAAAACAAAGCAAACTGAAATAAAGCATATGAAAGTAATTAACTACCTCTGCATTTCTCCTGTTTTTCTTCAATGTAAATTCAGTTAAATGCTGAATTTGAAATTAATCCTGGGCTAACTGAAAATAGTTTGGTTTTAATTCAGTTGCATTTGTAATTGTATAGAATGAAGAATAATGAGGAAAGTAACCATAAAAGACGTACAGGAAGTTATTGCTATAGTATTGATTTTTCCATGAACATTAGCTATGTGTCAGAGGTGAATTTTTTATTTACTTTGAAGTAAAAATGCAATACCTATCTGTATAAAATATACCTCAGTTAATGGTAGCACATGGAGTCTAATTTTGCAGTGATAAAAAACAGTTTAAGTGAAATATTCAGAGTAAATTTGAAACTGACTTACATAATTTTAACTTCTAATTTCTGTTAATCTCAGTAAATGTACAAGAATACAATTCATTTGGTAAATTAGCAGTGTTGGAAGGAGAGTAGTTACACCCACAGTGGCAAATCAATTTTTCCAGACTGCTAAAAGGAACTAAAATTGTCAATCACTCAAATCAGGCTGCAAGGGCTTAACATTGTGCTGGCATGCAAATAAGAGGAGCCGTCTGTAAGAGTAGATCTGTACTGTAAGATTAACGAAAGTACAGGAAATGCTTTGGAATGATCATTAAATGAAAAGCCTTGGAAATTATATCAAAAGAATAGGGGAAAAAATACGTGGAGAAACAGTAATGATTCCACATACTTCACATTGGTTTCACCATGGTGGGTAAGAGAAGAAGAGGGATATATGATAGATAAAATGACAGGGAAAGATCCCATGTAGAAGTGAAAATTCAACTGGAAATGTCCTTCTGAATAATCGCTATCAATAAGCACTTTGACAGTCTGATGAGGCCTCAAAAGTTCTGTTTCATGATGCACATTTAAGACTCCCAAAATCCTATTCTGTGTCAGGCAGTGCTTGTGCTGACCTTTGAACATAATGGAGATTCTGAAAAGTGACTAGTTTTCGTATTAAGTTGGAAAAAGCCTCTTTACAGCTCAGAACTAGACTGTATTCTCTTTGCATGCTTGAACTACTGACATTCCAGTTGAGACTGGAGGGTTTTATCACTTGATCATCATTTTGGTTTCATTCGGTGTAACCTATTCTGAAGTCTGAGCATCACTTCAACTGCACACAGTTCTCCGATTTTCAGGCCAGACCTAGAGTTTGAAATCCTACATACCCTGACAGCAATTACCCTAGCACCTCTGGCATATCCATCATCTGGATGTCTCCCTCATGCTGAGAGCAATAGCAATTATAGTTAGAGATGAAACTATCTCCTTGAGGTAACCTATTTGGAACAGAAACATTTAGAAAAAATAAAAAACTGTTAAAACAATAAAAATTTAACTTGTCAGGCATCTAACTACATTAGAGGGAGATGCTGGTAGCACTAACGTTTTAAAGACTCTTGAAATCTCAGCTGGTATATGCTGTTCTTTCAACTCATGAATCTGTTCTCACTTCCAGCAAAAGTATGAGGCTTCTAACGGTCACGTTCTTTTTCGTATGTTCATACCTTCTTTGCCAAGACAAAGCCACTGTTTTATTACCCTGACTACTTCTAGCCCCCAGCTTTAGCAATGAGGCCAGTAATCCATTGGAAAAGGGAAGTAAAAGCCTTACAAAATGTGCTTTTTTGTAGTGTTTTTCTTTAGAGCATGTCTGTGGGAAATAATTTTCTCACCTTTTTTACAACAATCCCCCACAGTTCAATAATTTTCCTTCACAAGCATGGTCAGGTAAATGGGATTTTTCTCACCTAATTTTAGCTGCCTACAAGTTAATTGTCTAATTTAGTCAAACAGAGTTTCCTTTTATTATGGACAGGAAGAAATAGGTGTCAGCAGAGGATAACATGTACCCTACCTTTGAAATTTACCTTAGGCTTGGACAGCTGAACTTTTAAGTACCTAAGGTGATTGAGATCCACCCCACCTGTAATATTAAGGAATTCTGTTCCATTTTCATAGTCTTTTGCTTACTATTTACATGTTTCGTACTTTTTAGACATTTGAGTAAAGACAAAGCAACCAAATGCAACTGAGGGAGTCCTACAGGCCTGCTGGTAACTTAATTGTTCCTTAAACATTATTTTTTTTTTTTTTTTTTTTTTTTTTTTTTTTTTTTT
>NW_020884883.1:6627644-6724769 GCF_003945725.1 Corapipo altera | reverse complement strand
ATTTTTTTTTTTTTTTTTTTTTTTTTTTTTTTTTTTTTGGTGTCCTACAAATTGACATTGTTACCTTGTGGTATATGTAGATCTCAGTCCTGCTAGGTGCCAGCCACTAACATCTTATAGGACAAGAGGAAATGGCTTTAAACTGAAAGAGGGTAAACTTAAATTAAATATTAGAGAAGAAATACTTTACTGTGAGGGTGATGAGTTGCTGGCACAGGTTGCTCAGAGAAGCTGTGGATAACCTATTGCTGGAAGTGTTCAAGGCCAGGTTGGATGGGAGGTTGAGTGGGAGGTGTCCCTTCCCATGGCAGGGAAATTGAAACAAGATGATCTTTAAGTTCTCTGCCAACTGAAACTATTCTATGATTCTATTATTTATTCTACAGCATTTTACAGTGCGCAGGGCATATGCCTTCATTGGTCACAAATGCTTTATAAACCAGATGATTGATTTTAAGACACTTCTTTGTGTATCAACTCTGATTTGTAAAGCCCGTAATCATTCAGGTAACTTTTACTCAGGATATCCCCCATTTTCTTGGTCTAGTAGTTATATATCTTCTGACACCAGTTGGTGCTTTTCTAATTTCTCCTTCACATAGCAGGTCAGCAGGCTGTCACCCCTTTCTTTTGTTGTAAATCTGGAAAACTGGCAAATGCTGACAACTGCATTTGGCACTTGGTGATACGACGCATTTTGAGAAGCTGAAACTGCAGCAGTCAAGAGTAAAACCCCAAAACAGGGTGTGTAATACTCCAGTGTGGAACTCAAATCCATTGCAGAAGCTTTGTCTCTTCATCATGAGCTTACGATTTTACCTAAAAAAATAAGATTCGTTGGATTTATCTTCTGGGGTTTTTTTTATGTTTCACCTACTTCAAAAGGATAAGCATGTATGTGGATATATTAGACTAATCCAGTAAGTAGAGATGCCAAACAAAACTGTCACATTACTGCTATTAAAGTACAAGGAGATGCAAGCTGGAATTTTAGCTCCATATTCTAATTCCTCTGGAATCCAAATATGTTTCAAAGTGCTTAATTAGATGTCATGAATTGAAAAGAATCTGTTACCAACTGCAGGAGTTGGTGGTTGAATACACGAGCTGTGGAGGTGACTGGGTAAATGTGTCGGAAGGTGGATTTTCCAGTATTGCTGTCAAGCCTGCAGCATTTTATTTTTTTTTTACTCAGAGACCTTTCTTCCACTTTCTCTGTACTTCTACGTAATTAAATTTCTGAAGTGACAGCTGTTGTAACACTTCTGTCTTTAATCCTCTGTTGGTCTGTGTATTCTAGTCCACGCATGTAAGGTGAGAATGTACAGGTACAGGAAGCCCAGAGTAGCTATTGCAAATCCTAGGGTAAAAGTCTTCATCACATGGTGGATCATTTAGTTGCTTCTTTGCAGTATAATCAGGAAGCTACGGTAGTAATCTGGGAATCCAATAAATTTTTTGAATATTTATCTGCCGAGGCTGCAGATCCTCATATCTATCAGCAAATTGCTAAGAAAACATGGGGCTATTTATGAGGGAAATAGATATTTCTGCTGCAAACTACCTGAGCATGTGTTTTCTTAAAACAGCAAAAGCTATGCAAGTGGTGCTGCTCCAAGGGAGCTTGTTGTTAGCTCCCTATGACCACTTGTCCTTTGACAGAAACTCACATCAGTCGGTTGAGGAAGTGAAAGGGAACAATGGAAAAATAAGCACTAGGAGTCAGGGGAATGCAATGTAGAAATATAACTTTTCTGGTAAAATAAGCACAAACAGCTGAAGATGTATTGATTGCAACACATATTGCAATGGTCCCTGAGCTAACACTTTAATAAAACCAGGGAAAATGACAACCAAAAGGAGCCACAGAAATCATAAATCTCAGTGTACATCCTGAATGGTGTGGAGAAAATAATCAGCAAAAAACAATCAACTCCATCTGAATTTGGAAGCACAGAAAGTGCCATTTGGGGAGGATAGAGGTGCAGAAAACCTTGGCTTATTCAGTCTTGCCTATTTCAGATGGCAGCCAGCACCAGATGCTTCAGAAACACATGTAGGAAATTCCACAGCAGTCACATGGGGGATAATCTGTCCCCATCTGCTTGCTGGGAAGATCTCATGCTAATCTTTAAAATTTAAGATATATTTACAACTTGAAACATCAGGTTTTATATTGCTCCCAACATGCCATTTAAATATTAACCAGTATAATTAGATAGTCAAATTCTTGTTTGAAACCTGCTAAACCTAATTTTTCTCGGAATTTCTTCTCAATGCAGTATATGTCCACTTAGTTTTAAGGAATACTTGAGATTTATTACTCTTACTTTTGCAATGATCTGAGCTAACCAAGTTTTGTCCAAGCACACATTCCTCAGTGTTCAAAATACCAGTACAAGAATTACAAAAAGAATGCACTCCCCTAATTTTTCAGAATTCAGCCTACACAGCTTTTTCTTGTCTTCCCTTAGTAGCCAAAAAGAGAACATCCATTTCAGAGATGTGGCTAGGTCTGTGCCTGGAGTAGGCTTTCTTTGTAGTATCCAGTTTTTCTAACTTACTCCATGTTTTTAAAGATATAGGATGCATCCATGCTAGTAAATTAAAAAGGAACTAAGTAGTGGGACTTAATGATTTATAGATTTTGATTGCTGGAATGATCCTAGAAATGTTTTCCTCCAATAAGTAACACTTTTTCAAACAGTTTCCTTGAAGAACTTGCATAATGGTACAACCTAGGTGGCATAAAACTTTGCCATTGGTGTTTTAAAGGAAGCTACCCTGTTTTGGAGTGTAAGATAGCTGACTGCAGCTTGCACACAGGTTGTGTTCTGTCATTCAGCTTCAGTGACAGAGAATTGTCCCAAACACATCTAATAAACTTGTACCTATATAGCCTTAAGTTTAAACCTGAAAAACTCAACAGAGGCAAGTTCTCTTGAACTCCCTCCAGAGAGGTTGTCTTGTCTAAATTGTGCCAACAGATTTTTCTCTTGGAGATATCTACTGATCAGACTCAGCTATTCACCTGTTTTAGTCCTGAAGCTGCAGTGCATGTCTAATCAGGCAGCATTGATTAACTCCAATAATCTGGGTATCAGGAACTCTACAGTCATATTTTCTTTTAATTTTCAATCACTTTGTATTGAGAGGGATAGGGAAAAACTAAAAACTAAACCTGAATTTGCAAACTTTTATCTGAGTAAAACTGCAAGTATGCTTTTTTTTTTTTAAATTATTTTCTTATTTTAGAAAGAACCAACACTAGTGGGTTTGTGTTGCGGTTGTAGCTAGAGGTATCACTGAGAATTCAGCTGCCTTTGAGCAAGTATGTACAGAAGGAGAGCTCCTGTCCCATGGAGTTTAACCTGGAAATGAATCAAATCATCAAAGAGGAAAGAATAAAACAAAGACCTGGAAAGTACAACATTGTGCTTGAGATTAAGAAACTGACTAAAATGTGCTTAAAATTGAGAGATTTAGAGCAACAGAAAAATTTAATTAATCAGACTGTTAAAACTAACATGTATGTGTTGATAAATATATAACTGCTAGTAAAACACACCCTTCACTTCAGCAACAGCAAAAGAAAAGCAAAGGAAGCTCTGGAGGGGCAATGGCTGAGGTGTGTTCTTAATTATGCCGCTCAGGCACTGACGATTGCATATGGTGCACACCAGCACTGCCAATAAGCAACTGCTTCATTTATATTTAGGATGACACATATTCATGTTAGTCCTATGTCATTTGTAGAGGGAAACAAAAGCTACAGTATACTTGAAAGTTTCCTTGCCACTGTTGCAAAATGACACTGCCATGTGTACCATGCATAGCATGCTTCTGCCACTGCATGAAATCCCACCTAGCTTCCTTCTCCACTTTCTGCATCACCTGTTTTTTAGTTTCGCTTTTTTACATTTTATCTATGGATCTATTAGAATTTTGAAGACTGTGTTGCTCTTATTCTGAGACTTCAAGGGCTGTTTCCACCTGAGATTTTACTTTGGTTGTCTTTTGGACTCTGAGGTTTCCATGCATGGGTAACCATGTGGCAGAGTTTGTTATTAATTAATCAATATTTTTAAAAAAGCACACAGTGGTATATCTGGAATTGAAAAGTAACAGATTCTCTAGTGTAAAAAGCAAAAATTTAAATTTTATAGCATATTTTTGGACAGACTCTAAGGATTCTTCAATGGTACTGAAATTAAGAGTCAATCAATCAAGCACTGCTAATAACTACTTAAAAATGCTTAAGATAGAGAAAGAAAAGAGATCGCAGGCTTAACCTTATACCAGAGGAAAACTTGTTTTGACTAGCAGTTAATGCAGAGAGCACCCTTATCTGGAAAAAAAAATAGTTATCTGATTCTGAAAAACTTACATTATACTTTCTTAGTCCCTTTCACACATGGATTTCATAGCTACACAATGAGGAACAAAGTCAGCTTTTCATTATTTCCACTGTACATGCAGTTGACACCGATCATAAATTCACTGACTATAAAGTCTATAAAGTTCTGTCTCTTGCTCCCTGGCCATTACATTCCCAGTACACAATCAGCAACCAACAAATGGAAATACCTCAAGCTGTAGGATTTGGAGACTCAAGTCTCCTTCCAGCTCAGCAATCTTGTTGCCAATCTATGGAGTGGGGCTGTTTTTCTTTGTCCTTTTTTCTGCACCCATGAATTTTCCATTCCTGGTCCACCAGTTAAGCTTCTGGATGGGAGATGATGAGTTCTCAGATCTAGATTTGCACACACTTTATGGTTAGGAAAATATCCTGTAACAATGGGAAGTGATCTCTATTTATAAACACACTCTTAACTGTTACCAAATGTTGGCTATATGTAACAAAAGTAGGTCACAATTAGAGTCACAAATTATGTGAATTGCCTGAAAAAGTCAGTGTATGTTGTATGACTTCCAGCTTATTATTTGAAAAAACATGAAACACCTGTAAAAAGCTAGAAGGTTATGATAATTACCCAAGATGAACAGCAAGTCGTGGAAAGTTTCTGCAAAAGCTGCAATACTTGTTAGCTTCAAGAATGGTTCCCATAAGAATCATTTCAAATACTGACTATAGAGACATCAGTATAAACATCTGTATATCTTTAACAGTGTGAATGTTCTGAAGCTTTTAATGAGATTTGATTGCTGAATATCAAAATTGGGATGGAAAGTAAGAGGGTGAAAAAGAAAATAAAACTGAGAAAAGACTTGAAGCATTGAACTTCTGTCCTGCAAGTTTCCCTGCAATATTTCACATAATTTAAGTGAATTAAACTATACACTGATTGACTGTAAATAAAATCAAATTGTTCTTCTCTAAGAAAACACCAGCATCAATAATTTGAAGTGAGAATTACTTTTGATTAATACAAAATAATATATAAAAACAATAAAGTAATTATATAATAATAAGTTATTAATATTTACTCATTCAGAAAGCTTTTCTTCATGGGAAGCATAGTATTCCTGAAGTTAACTGTAAAATTATACATATCATCCAAAACTGATTGCAAAACAATGCATGGAAAAGCTGTGTCTGAAACCAGGGGCACAAAGATGCATTGCCTGGTTAGAGCTCTCACTGTCTATGCTCCTGTGGCTCTGCATGGATAAAGTGAACAGGCAAGGAGCTGAGCCACAGTGCTGCAGATGTTTGTGGCTAGAGAAATTGGAAATGTTCTTTTACAACTTTCAGCCAGCACAGAGAGAAAGAATTTAGAGGTCTGTTAGATGGGCTCCTGCAAATTTCTCTACAGCAGTTTATATCTCTATCTCATTGTTTCACTAGCTTGCCAGAAGTTACCATCCCTGTCGGAATGGTAGTGTAGGAGGATTTGAATTCACATTTAGCAAGTCTTCTTTTTATTCTGTGCGATGTTAAGTTCAGATGTTAGCTTGGAAATCATTGTGGCTAGTGCTGCTACTCCTCAAAGACCTGAGATAAGTTCTGACACAGGGTTGAGAAAAGCAGAAACACCTAAAACAAGTCCTCAGAGCTCATTTCTCAGCTTGTTTTGAGGCAATTCTCCTTCTTCTAAGCAATCTCCAGCTCTGGCAAGCATCGTGAAGTTTCAGACCGGTTCCTGAAGTTGATGTGACAGCCTTGCTTGTACTGCAATTGCCCTATCTCCTTATTACTCATTTATATGTTGCAGAAGAATGTTGCTTACCCACTGATAACAGATTGCTGTAATTCACAAAGGCAAATTTTACAGAAGTAGGTAAAAGTTTTGAAAATGAATGAATGCACTAGAGGTCAATTCTCAAGCATTCTGAGTGCATCACTCAAAAGGTGGTGACATTGATTTTTACTGTGTGTATTACATTAGGAGTAATTGCGTCAGGAAGACATTTATGCATTTAATACACTTGTATGACTTTCAGTGATGAAACTGGGACTTGGGTTCAAATTAGAGTGTTATTGGAAGTGCCTCTGCACCAGTTCAACTTCTAAGAACAGCAGAATAAATGTGTCTTAATGCTTTGCAGTAAATCTCACGATATCTTTTATTGACTTTAAAATTCTAATGATGTCCAGGAAATGCAGTCTGAGAAAAACTGTTGTGATGTAACAAAACCTTCTTCTGTAAGTGTTATGGAACACATATGCATTAGTATTCCAAAAGTTTTTTCATTATAACAAAGATTCAGAATTTTTTATATTCTCTAAGTAGATTTTAATGGACCTTTGAAATTCATTAGGGTGTTTTAGTCATCCAGACAATTTAAAATTAATGTCTTCTACCCAAGGAATGAAATCCTGGTTGTGGATCATATTGCAGTGGAGTGTTGTAGGTCTTTCAGCTATGTAAACCATCTGTGCCCTGAGTTCAGCGATACAAGAGACTATTGACCAGGTGCACAAAGGAGCGAGACATATTGCTTGACCATGGTAGTCTTGGTTTCCAGTTTCCAGAATTATGTTGTGTCAAAAATGCCAGCAACAAAAGCTGAAAAGCAGGAGGCTTTCAGGGGGAAGCAGGAACTGGTGAAAGGAGTTCTCTGTTTTTTCGTAGACAGTACTATGCTGACCATGGTATTATCTTCCTGAAGCTATTCTCTGAGAGTCAAGACCCTGACACAGCTCTCATGCTTCTGAGCTTTGCTCTGGAGCAGGAGAAGGTTTCTAGTCTGTCACTCCACCCTGACTAGAGAGGTGTTTGGACCTAATTTCACGATTACAAAATAATCTCATGCAGCTAAGTAAACCACAACATGACAGAATACAATTCTCCTTGTTTATTAGTACTTTAAATAATTCACTAATAAAACAGTTATTCAATCTAAAGCAAATATGGGATTTTTCTTATCTCAGTCACTAAATATGTCCATAAAACTATTGCTACTATATTATTAAATTAATAAAATTCTTTTTCAGTTACTTAGTCTTAAATCTGGATGATCCTTGGTGAAAGTGTTCTCTTTTACTCAGGTCCTACATAGGAAGACCTCATAAAAGTACTGCTTCAGCTTATTCCTAAGCATGAACAAGAATGTGTATTTTGACTGTTTCTGCTTCTTTTTCAAGTACATAACAGGAAGTATTGGCCCAAAACTTTTCTTTCCACATATGGCCTGTTAATATCTGCTTCAACTATTCCATCTAGTGGATTTTTACCTCTATTGTCTTCTCCAAACTGAAATTTTGTCATGATCACTTGTTCATAGGCTAGTGCTTCAAGGTGGGGCTTTTGCTGTGTAATTCTTTACATCCCACTCCACCTGCATGAGCTGTCCCACAGCTCCGAAGTTGAACCCTTCCAAATTTTCTCTCCATAAGGCAAAAATTAGAAAAAAATGTGGAATTGTGTATCTGTTATTTTTATTCTCCTGTTCATTTGTCAGATTTAGTGACTTTTATTTTTGCATGTGAAACCCTATCCAGGTAACAGCTGCATGGCAGTAGAGGTGATTACAGCCAGTAATTGCCTTCCTATTGGTGACTTATCTTTCTGCAGAACTTAAATGTGTCTGAGGCTGCCAGCCTTCCAAATCTTTCTTATCCTTGTGACAAAACTCCTTTGAATTAGTAGGCATCCACTTCCAAATGTAATGTCAAAGAAAGTGTAAAAATAGAGAATGAATGTTCTAGTGCCATTTTACATTGGATATTAGGAAAGATTTCTTCACAGAAAGGATTGTCAGACATGGAACAGGCTGCCCAAGGAAGTGACAGTCACCATCCCTGGAGGTACTTAAAAGACATGTAGATGTGGCATTTAGGGACATGGTTTAGTAATGGACTTGGCAGTGTTGGGTTAATGGTTGAACCTGATGATCTTAAAGGTATTTTCCAACCAAAATAATTCCATGATTCTACAATTTTAATATTTCTTGGTCAGTATCTCATTTTTGATACAGAGAAGAATTCACTTAGATCAGTCCTCTCACAGCCTCAGTCCCCTCCCTGATGCTGTATCTCATCTCTTTCTTTTACTGTTGTCAGTTCCTCCTTCCTCTCATTTCATTGCATCCATGTTTTGGATCATTTTCTGATCTTCTTGTCAATCATCCACTCTCTTTTCGCCTTTCTTAGGAGAGTCAGATGTGTTCTTAATTCAATGAACACAGATAGCTTCCGTCAATAAGAAAATCCTGTGCTTGTGGTCTGCTCCTCAGGGAAGAGCCTACAGCCACACCGAGATATCAGCATTACAACCATTTAAAAGTTTTGGTAATAATAAATTTCCAATATTGAGTAGTTTGTATTAAGAAGTAGGCTGTTTGTTTTTTTTTCTTTTCTGGAAATGTGTTACTATATTATTGCTGTTAGTATGCAGAAGACATCTTGTTTATTGCTAATTAACCACCTGCAGAGCAGATACTTAACCTGAATGACACCTTTCAAGGGGATATCCAGAGGCTGAATTTACCAGGCACCTTTGTAAGTATTAAGTACCTACGTTTACTGCTGAGCAGTAGCAAATTATTTCAGAAATGCCCTAGGTGAGGGAAAATAGCTTGTGGAAATAGAATGTTAATTAGAGTCAGGAAGTTCAAGGCCAGATGTTTCGTGGCAGGGAATCATGCTGGGTACATGGTAAGGTTTGGGAGCTATGCACTACAAGTCTGTTTGTGTAAATGGAAAGATACTGAGGTTCACAGAGGTGTTCTAATAATCCAACAATGTCAAATCCATTGCCCTTAGTTTTGTAATTTACTGTTTGGGTTATCACTCAGGTAGAGTGACTCTATGTAGGGATGCTGACAAAAACATTTCTTCTTCTTTTTGCCATTTCTTGGAGTTTTGACAGTGAATGAAGACACTGAAGACACTGAACTTATAACCTCTTGTGCTGGTTTTGGCTGGAGTAGGGTTAATTTTCTTCATAGTGGCTAGTATGGGGCTGTGTTTTGAATTTAAGTTGAACACAGGGTTGATAATATAGAGATGATTTTGTTATTGCTGAGCAGGGCTTACACAGAGCCAAGACCTTTCCTGTATTTTTTACTGCCATGCTGGCAAGGAAGTTGGGGCTGCATGGGAAGGTGGGAGGAGACACAGCCAGCATAGGTGACCAAAACTCACCAAAGGGATGTTCCATACAATATGACATCACACTCAGTATATAAAGTAAAGGGAAGAGAGAAGAAAGGGGGAGACATTTGCAGTGATAGCATCTGTCTTCCCAAGTAACCGATACACACAATGGAGCCCTGCTCTCCTGGAGATGGCTGAACACCTGCCTGTCCACGGGAAGCTGTGAGTTAATCCCTTGTATTTCTTTGCTTGTGTGTGTGGCTTTTGTTTTCCCTGTTAAACTGTCTTTATCTCAAGCCACAAATTTTATAGCTTTTGCCTTTCAATTCTCTCCCCAGTTCAGCTGGTGGGAGGAGTGGGCAAGTGGCTGCATGGTACTTGGTTGCTGGCTGGGGTGAAACCATGACACCTGTATAATATTATCTTATTTGAAGAGCAACAGGTATTGATATTCAGGAACATGATTGCTAATGCCAAGGCCTAACCTTCACTTTTTCTCCATCTACAGAATAACAGTCATCCACATTATTAGGAAGATTTTTTTGTAGCCAAAGGATTTATGGTTCAATGTTGGCCTACAACTGTTATACCTCACTCTTGTACCTAAGCGAAAAATTTCTTAAACCTTCTGTCTTTGTCAGTAAGAGTCATAATTCAGAAGACAGAATGCACAATAACCCTGCAAACAGCTGTACTCTTCAGTGCTCTTTTATAAAAGAGAGGAATCCTTTTCCGACAACAAGGCTCAGGGTCTTCAGTTACATTTGCATGTGTAATTTTGTGCTCCATTGCCCCTAATGTGCACTTACAAGGTATTATATATTATATATTTGACCACAGCTATAACTGATTGGAACACAAACCACTGGGTTTATCACCTCTTGGACTTGGATTTGTGTGTTATCTTTAGACAAATGCATATGGAAAGCTCTGCTTGCTGGATTGCATATTGCAGCTTGCTCCCCAAATGTACAATACATAATTCAACGGAGTCTGGTGTAGTTGTCAGTTTTTCCTCAGAAAGAAACCAGCTGCCTAAAACGCTGAAGGAATAAAGTATTTTTGGAAAAACTTCCCCTCATGGATTTCTACAGCTCCTCTCAGCTCATATTACTAAGACAGATACAATAACAAATTTGCAGAAAATGGATGAAATCTGGACTTAAAACCAAATGAAGGTTGCTACCTCCACTGACTTTCCCCACTCTCTGATTTAGGATTATGTGTGAGAAATGGGAAAGAAAGAGAGCAACCTTGTCTTTCTCAAGCTAATTTACACTTTCTGTGTCTAGAGCTGTTCATGTTTTCTCAAGGATCTTCTGTGTGATGATTAGTGAATCCCTGAAACACAGATCTATAAAAGGCATTTCATACATCCATAACATGAAAACCTACAAGTCATTTAGGGTATACTTTCACTAGCGTACCAGGAGGGAAACCCTGGTCCCCAGGACAGTCAGAGCATCTCATATCTGTACTGTTCAGTGATTTTATGTTCTGGAGAGGACTAGTTTTCTTCGCATGGGCTATTAATGACATAAATCTTTGTTTGATGGCTGTAGCACGGGCTTTTTTGACTCTTTGCACATAAGCCTTCACAGCTCACATAATTTCCATATTTCTGTCCTGCCACAGTATGTGGTGGTGGAGTGTCCCATGTATGCACTCTGTGGTGGCATGTTCTGTATTAGGACACTTCATGCCACACATGCTGAAAGGCTTTCTTAAGGGCTCTTCAGTGCTAAAGTAAAATTTTTGTACATGGCTAACAAAGCATAGCCAGAAGCTCATTTCTTGAACCGTCATGGCCATGAAAACAACTGCTAAATACAATGCAGACAAACATGACATAAAAGATATAAAAATGCCCTTGTGAAATCTTCCTCACAAAGACAAAGGCTGAAATATTGATAGACTTCCTTACCCTCAAATTCCTACTCCATATAAAATTCAGAAATATGAATTATGTTTCTCCTGTGTCCTCCTCTCATATTTCCCTACTATAAAATACCACACAGATAAAGTGTAAATTAGTTCTCCCAATTCTCACAGCTATTAAAGAAATAAATACATGAATCCACATCTCTCTTCCCTCACACACCTATGCAATAAAACATTTAAAGCATCCATTACTCTTGTGAGCCCAATCTTTCTCATCTATGATATCTGTGGTGTTACAACAGAGTGAAGTATGTAGAATGAAAAGCCTCTATAAGGCCAAATAGTTAAACTCTTTATGCAGGTAGCTAGAATCTTTCAATAATTGTTCCCCTCCTATACCTGTGTTAGCTAGATATGAGACACTGAGACAGTCTGTGTCCTCCACGCTGTGCCTGTGAGAGAGAAAAATATGCAAGGACCACAAACTCTGATGAGCATGTAGAGTGACCAGTTTATCATCAAATATATATATATATTTACAAAAATGTACATATGGAATAAATTAAATTAGAAGCCAGTCTGATTTAGAAATATATATGTGATCAGCCTACCATAATTTAAAGAAAGACCTTATCCTGCTCACCAGTGTGCTGAAGAAGCATCTTGTTGACAGAAGGGAAAAAAACCAGCTACATATGCCTCTACCTGCTCTGTTGAAGGCTGCATTATGGAAAAATTGACCTATGGGATACAGAGATGGTATTTTCTTTGGGGGTAGCAGTAGATGAAGAGAGCCCTTTCAGGAAAGTAGGGACTGGGGAAAGATGGACTTATCGTACATAAGAAAGGCTGTTGTCTCCTTCCATAGCTTCCTACTCAAGGTGCAGAAAAACCTAATAGGAAAGGAAGATCATAGACTACCAACACCAACTGCCAATCCATTCCCTTCTGCTTTTGCTTCTTTTTAAATGGTGTAGTGACATGCATCCTCTCTGCACAGCTGGCATTCTAGCATCTGAGATGTGTGTCAATGAGCTTTTGTGATCATGTATCTTGTGGAGCACATCCTCCAGAAGAATTTGCCTGGATGATAGTGGCTATGCTGCTGGGGGCTGGGTAGCAACCAGCAGTGTTAGAAAATGGCAGCCAGGATCAGGTTCTCACTTTCAGATGTATCTACAAAATTACCAAGAGAATTAGCACCTAGACACACACAAAGTCTTGCAGCGTTGTCCACAACTTGCCTCCCACCAGAGTTTCCTTCCTACCGTCAGCAACAAAACTGTGACTTAAATATCTGTTTGGAAATCCCATGTGAATCCTTCAGGCAACACAGGCAGGAATGACTGTAATACAACCTAGGCACTAAATGAGCTGTTTGCCAGCTTTTTGGTTTGTATGAGGAGTTCTGGGGACAGAACTTCACAAACCTAGTGAGTCATAAGTCAGAAAACTAAGAAACCCACAGACTTAACATTAGACAACAAAGTTGGAAGACAGTAATGTTGCAAATCTACCTTGTGACTGTCAAGCACATACAGAGAATGGCAGAAAGGACCAAGGGTGTATTTGCATGAACTCCTCTCTTCCCTGCTCCAGATGAACTTGTGGAAAATCCACTGTTGTGGCATGGGTGTGAACAATATCAAGACTTTTCACCCAGATATAATGGAGACACTTATGATAGAACCATAGAATAGTTTGGAAGGGAATTTAAAGTTCATATAGTTCCACCTCCCCCATCATGTGCAGAGACACCTTCTGCTAGACCAAGTTGCTCAAAGACCCACCTCAGCCTGGCCTTGAACACTTCCAGGGATGGGGCATCCACAACTTCTCTGGGCAACCTGTTCCAGTGTCTCACCACTCTCACAGTAAAGAATTCCATTGTAATATCTTAACCTACCCTCTTTCAGTTTGAAACCTTTCTCCCTTGTCCTATCACTACATGCCCTTGGGTAATTCAGTGCTGAGCACAATATATGCTTTGTTTGAATTTTGCTTTTCTGAACTATAAAAAAGGCAAATGCAATTGAACAAGACATGGTTAACTAGTTCATGTCTGTGCAATGTTTTGACTGAAGATGTAAATTGTAAAGGCAGGGAGACCTGCAGAAAGACATCAACAAATTAAAGGACTGGGCAATCACCAACCATGGGAAGTTCAACAAGGGAAAGTGCTGGATTCTGCACCTGGGGTGGGGCAACTCAGGATGTATGTGCAGTCTGGGGAATGAGATACTGGAAAGCAGTGCCATGGAAAGCGACCTGGGCGTCCTGGTCGATGGCAAGTTGAATACAAGTCAGCAGTGCCCTGGCAGCCAGGAGGGCCAATTGTGTCCTGGGGGGCATCAGGCAAAGCATCACCAGCTGTTCGAGGGAGGGAATTGTCCCGCTCTGCTCTGTACTGGAGCAGCCTCCCCCTGGATCTTGTGTGCAGTTTCGGGCACTGCAATATAAGAAAGTTATTGAGCTATTAGAGGGCGTCCAAAGGAGGGCAATGGAGATGGTGAAGGGCCTTGAGGAAAAACCGTATGAGGAGTGGCTGAGGTCACTGGGTCTGTTCAGCCTCGAGAAGAGAAAACTTAGGGGACACCTCATTGCAGTCTACAAGTTCCTTGTGAGGGGAAGAGGAGGGGCAAGAATTGATCTCTCCTCTCTGGTGATCAATGACAGGACTCAAGGGAATGACCTGAAATTGTGTCAGGAGAGGTTTAGGCTAGATATTAGAGAAAGGTTCATCCACCAGAGGGTGGTTGGGCACTGGAACAGGCTCCCCAGGGAAGTGGTCACAGCACCAAGACTGATAGACTTCAAGAAGCATTTGGACAATACTGTCAGGCACATGCTGTAACTCTTGGGGATGGTCCTGTTCAGGGCTAGGGGTTGGACTGGATTTCTGTGCTTGTTTTTAAGGTACACTGAGTTTCCCATTATTCTAACCTTTACCAGCACCCATTTACAGTGATTAGTTTTCATCAGTCTTCAATAAAAGTTAACTCATTCTGAGATATTGTTGCCATTTTTAATATATTAGTAGTCAGATAGGCTTATCAATTACTTTAACAGCAAAAAATAGAAGTAGCAAGATTTGATTTGAATGCATCCAATCAGGCCTTACTGGGAAAAGAGATACAACTCTACTGTCTGCTGAGACTTCATCTCTGCTGCTGGATAGGTTGTTCCTGGAGGACTTTATAAAGACAAATTTTACTTTTCATTGTTTCATGTAGTTCTCTTGGGTTTAATGAGATTGAAAAGATTACTTAAGAAGTGAATGTGGTTTGTAATTTTAACTTCTTTCCATTAGCAGGCCATACAACTTTAATAAAATGTAAGATGAAAGTTCTTAAGAATGGCAGAGCACCTGGACATTCTCAAACAGTTGTCTCTGCCTGACTGATTCATTAGCCAGTCTTTTCATACAAATAATACAAATGATGATGAGCGGCTGTGGCACAGTCCATGCTCACGTGATCTACCATGTCTATTACTAACTTCTTCATATTAGAATTATCACTTTATGTTAAAACAACAATTTATTAGTGTATTTTGTTGCATCTCTTTTACATCCATCAGCATGATACTGCCAATTTCCTCTCTTAAATTAAATTTTTGAGACTGTTCTTTCATTTTTCTAACCCAGATTCATGATTTCCATGCTTGCTATAAATATATGCAAATTTTGGTTCTCCTTTTTTACTGCGTATGAGGCATGAAATACCTTCCACAGCTCTGGAGAATAGCTTGTACATCTTACTATCCACTTACTAACATTTCTTTTTCATAAAAGTGAGATTAAGCATGGATTCTGTGAAATAAAATTCAGTATCAAAGCATAGCTTATATATAAAGCTATTCTAAACCAAATCTATAGCAAGGATATCATGTTCATACTGATGCACTGAGGAAATATTAATTCTGAAAAATGAAACATGCATTTACAGTGCCAAGTTTCTCTCTGTTTTTTCTGAATTTTCTACTCTCCCCTACTCCTTACTCTGCTTTAAAGTGCCACAGAAGACTTTTCAGCATTCGGTTTGTAGAATCTCATAAAAGCTATGTGATTGAAATTCTCCAGACACAGCTTGGCTTCAAGATGTAAATAATGTTCTGATACTGATTTCCAGAAGCTCACTAAAAGCCTAAAATTTGCAACTTAACTGTTCTCAGGGAGAAAAAATGAAAAGGGAAAATAAAGAAAAAAAAAAAATATAATTCAAGAAGGCACAAACAATATTACTCCCAGCAAGTTCAATCTTTTAAAGCTTCTTCCCTGAAAGACAAGCTTAAACTTGCCTGAGCACTTCCCCAGCCATGATTTATGCTGGAATTTACTATGTGTTGGCAAGATTTTGCAGTCCATTCAGTCCAAGCTCAGGCTCAGCTACCAATGAAAGCAAAATAAATACTGAAGATTAATATTTACTGGAGGTCAAAGTAGCATGAAAGAATAAGAGCAAATTTATTATGTAATTATTTCTTTTATAATTATTATTTTTGCTTACACTTGCTAACCCTTTAGATTAAGAAAAATTATCCATTTGTATGGGTGACATACACAAAAGGAGGCTACACGGCTTCAAATATCTGACAGTTCTGGGGATTAAGAGAATAATTTGGTTTATTATGACTGTTTGGGTTGCTTGACCTAGCTGAGATGTGAAGAAATATGTGCCAGGTATTTTATTTTCCATGGGAATTCCTCTGCATGGGCCAACAGGGTAAAATATGTGTTTCAGTAAGAACATTCACCACCATTCTCTGGAGCAGGGGAAAAAGGAAAATACTGAGGAGAGTAAAAAGGGGAAACAAAAAGAAAAAACAAAAAACCAAAGAAAACTCAACAACCCTGTTTTAAAAAGAACTATATATTTCCTCTATATATATCTCCAGGTACTGATCAAATCTTTTGTGACTGTTTTCATAGTCAATGTGGTTACCTATAGAGTTGCCCACATCTGTCACCTGTGAGTTGAGATTTTCTTGCTTTGTATGTATAAGCTTAAACCAGTGTAACTTACTCACTTCACTAATCAGGAAGCAGTTAGGAACAGATAGGTGTCTTTTTTTCATGCAATTTTTCTGTCTTCTCTATGTGAAGAGATGCACATTTTTTGTGCAGCCATGTCCTCTAGTCTGAATAACCTTTTAAACCCAGAGAAAAAAGTAGTTGATTAAAATTATGATTGGCTATCACATATAAAAATTATTGCCAGATTATATCAGAACCATTTAGGAAGCTGAATCTTTCCTGAAAACTCCTCTGGTCAGTGCTGCTTATCAGAAAGACCATGGTCACACCCGTAGGTTTATTCTGTGCTGAAAACCTCCTCCATCTGTAGAAGAATCTCCCCCTATAGAAATAGGTGCTGGGGAAGCTCGCTGTGCAAATAAATGCACATATTAACCAATCTTTTTCACATTAAACAAGGCTCTTTGCCCATTAAGATCTTACTTGTTTTCTCTGGTCTTTCCTGCAACCCATCTCTAAGGAAAGGACAGGTCAACATCATCCAAAACAGGTCTGTATAGCAGGGTGGGATTTATCCCAAGTCAGCTGTCCACAACTGCCTTTCATTTAAAATGTAGGAACTGGTGATGTGAGTGTTGACAGTCCATTTCTGTGTGAAATATGACCAATTTTGTTCAACCACTATTGCAGGACTGATTGTGGTTGTCTGTAGGTGTCCCTTTCTAACTCTGGTACTCTTGTTTTACAGGCAAAGTGACCCATACTATGCCTTTCCTGAACAGTAGAAAATTCAGTGAATTTTCTCCTTTCTTTTATCCTCTTTCGCACTTTTGATTGTTCCATGGAATTTAACTTAGCATTGAGAGAGCTATGTGTAATAATACGGAAAATGTTTTCATATATGGGGTATTCTGGCAGTCTGTGGGATCTGGATGCACTGAGCATAATACTTGACACTGAGGTCCTAATTTTCTGTCACATACAATCTTGTTTTATTATTTTCACCAGCGCAATTTAATACTAGTTGCTTTCCTGCCTGGGAGCATTCTGGATCCTGTTTACACTTGCTCTGTAAAGACTATCCTCACTGATGAGACAGCAGTGAGCCATGCACAGAGATGTTACACTGTTAAACCTATCTCAGTTCATGTTTCTGCTTCTGTTGCTTAAGCTGGGAAGTAAATCTCTGGGATTGCCTGCATCTACATTTGATTAAGATATGAATTCTGGGTTCCTCCTGAAGCCCAGCTTCTTGCATAGGATCCATCTGACAATGATAAAATCTACAATGTTGATATAAGTGTCTTTAAAAACCTTGTAGTACCTTCAGGGTATATTATTCGCATGGTGTGATTCACTTCGTCTTAAACTAGACACCAAAAATAGATCAAATAAGTCAATTCTCTACAGCTGGTTCTCTGTCTCCACTGCTCCAACACAAGCCTTCTTCTATGAGCTCATTCCTTTGTAAGAGTTTGAAGTTAGGCTGGTACAAATCCCACCAGATGTATTTGCATCTCCTATAGCAAGTCTGAACAAAGATTTCCAGAAACTCTGCCTGTCTCTTGGTAGGTAAACGGAACCCTTCTAAGGGGAAATTCAGACCAGCTCATGATGAGTAGGTGACAGAGCTGCCATCAGAACAGGCACAGAATAGCAGGGCATACTCATAGGATAAGGAGGTGTTGCTTAAAGTGCACTATGGGGAATAGACTGCACCTGAACTTTTCTCTTGGGACTGTGAATCAACCCTGGGGGATTGCCCCGGGAGGCAGGTAGCATGAAGAGCCTTCAGCTGGTCCTTGCTCAGCAGTATGGATCCAGGCATTGCTCCCAGAGAGGGCTCTGCTGTTACATAGGTTCTTCCTATGCAAGTGTAATGAGGAGACTGAAAACAGCAGACGTTACTAGAGACAAGGAGTTAATGCAGTTTCTTATCTTCCCTAAGAACTGTTTATCCCATAAAACTAACGGGTTTAGCAGAAGTGAAGAAGCAGATATCATACCGTAAACAAACTGGTTTAATTTACTCAATTTTTTTCTTGGGAGGAGGGACTATTAACAGAGTAGAAACTGGAATGAAGTCTATGGTTTTATTTCTTGAAGCAGGTATGATTTGCAATTAATTCTTTTTGAAGGCAATCACTGTAATTAAAGAAGAGAAAAAGGATTAAAGTTTGCCTTGCAACTGCTGTTAACATTTGCTCATTGTAAATGAAGAGAAATAGAAGAGTCTTGCCCTCAATATCCTTCAGTTTTGTCATTGATTATTTTAATTGCTACCATTGCTTATTAGCATGTGTTCATTGCTTGTTAACATTATATCAATACAAAAGCAACAGCCTTCACCATGTGCTTCAGTCCCTAATAGCACTAAAAACAAATAAACCCTGACAATTTTAGATAATAGTGGGGAAAATGTGCATATCAGCCAAATGTGTTCATTGTGAATATACTAACTTTTCTCTTTTTTTAACAATTTGTATTTGGGGTTTCTGCACTGGACCACCAGCATACTTCCTCTGTTTTACTTAAACTTTCTTTTCCCTTCCGAACATAATTCTTTTCAAGAACCTTCAAGTGCCATTCTTCTGCAGTCTGAAATTCAGTATCTGAGTTATATCCTGGGGATTGCAGTGGTATTATATTGTCAACAGGGCTGCAGCTGTTACTATCATGTATAACACATGTTTAGAGTATAATTTTTTTTTTCCTCTCCCAATTCTTTGAGTTTGGTTCTTTTTTTATCTTTTGATGGCTTCTTGGGAGAAACATGAAAAAAAAGAGGAATTAACTGGAGTCCCCAAACCATTACAAATGTAGATATGAGACCTTCAGATTAAAATAATAGGCAAATCAGTCCAGCACTCGGTGGGGAAAGGTCCACATTTTTAAAAAGTCCGCTGTCACTACAGTTGCTCTACTGAGAAAATGTAAGAAAGACTGGAAGCGCCTGGAGATGAACTGTGAACATACCATTAAGGAGTCCAGCTGAAGTGCTCAAATTGAAAGCATGTTACAGCACTGGGATGTTTATACTTCAACTCCATCCTCCTTGTCTGCTCCTGCTTTTCAGTCCAGAGTAGGGAGCATGGTATGCAACTTCTGCCTGCACCGTGTTACCCACCAGCACCCCTGTGATAAACAGTTTGTGGGAACCTGCCCACTTTCAAATGAGTACTAGTGCAAATGGAAGTATCCATGAAGCAAAAGGAAGGTTCCATTAAAATATTAAACTTATGTAAAACAAGGATTAAAGGATGACTTAAGATAAAGACAGTGAAATTCTCAAACAGCAACACACTGCTATTCAACATTATCTTTCTTACAGCAAAGTAATTTTCAATGTGTGGACTATCAGTGGTCTGGGAGGGATTTCTTAAGAGATTTGAAAGGTAACTAAGAAAAACAAAGGACATTATCAGGAAGCTCACATTTGTTTTTCAAGGATTCATGCTTAAAAAAAATATGGGAAAAAAAGATTAGTTGAAAAATAATGAAAATGACTGCAACTCAGTAAAGCAATGCAAGCAAAGTAAAGCAAAATTGAATAGATAAAGTACTTATATTGTGATGCACTGAAGTAGTGTCTGGTAAATTTCACTTTATTCTCTCGTGTTTAGTTCTGATGGCAAGAAATTTCTCCCTGGTATGGAGAACACTTTAGTGGAACTGGTCTGACACTGGTGAAAGAAGTAAGAAATAATCTCCTATTTTGCAGAAATAGGATGACAAACTTGAAATCTAAAAGTCATGTGACTTGACATAATAAAACAGTAGTGAACATGTGACTGGAACACATGGCAACTTGTAAAAAACAAACATAAACCAAAATAACTTCTATCTTTCCAAATTCTGGGTGTGTTTAAGCCAGGGTAAAAACAGAATAATTGCTTTATCAGAAATCATGTTGGATCTCAATCTAAGTATACAAAAATAGAGTCTATGTCCCTATATCAACAAGATTACAGAACAGAAAAAAAGCACTGCAGCAGCTGATCTCCCATTTCTTTTCTTAATGTTAGGTAAAATGGTTGAAATTCCAGAAGGCAGTGTAAGAGCTCTGTCATGATCCTTGAATTTCCAAAAGGAACCAGACAATAACATTTTGCTAAGGAGGTTATGAGAAAGAAGCCTTTAAAAAACACTAAATTAATTTTTAAAGGTTTAAAATAGAGTGGCAGTTCTGAGACACTTCAAATTATAACAAGACACTTAGAAGCAGAAAGAGTTATTTTCAAGTTATCCAGATGGATGAGTGAAACTGCACAAACACGGCTTTATTTTAAAGAAAAGATCTATTCATAGGTCTAATCCAGAAGTCAACTACTCTGTTTGGATTCTCCCAGAACTCAGTGAATCTGCTGTATCTACCCCAGGCTCACCAATGCACCACAGCAAAACAACTATACTTATTTATTAAAACAAAAAAAACTCACACAAATGAAACCCAAATTTTAAAAAAAAACAAAACAAAACAAAACAAAAACCAAAAACAAACAAAAAACCAAACAAAACCAAGAAAACAACAATAAAAAAGAAAACAAACCCAAAACCTAACCATCAAGTTGCATGCAAAATTAACGTACATAATCACAGGACAGTATTTCCACTGCTCTCCATCACCTTGAAAACTCACCTTCATTTTATGGACTCCGTCTCAAATTTTTGCATTTCACACCGGTTTGTGATACCTTTGGGAGAGAGACTGTGCCTTTGTCTTTGCTGAGATGGATTAGAAATCCGAAAAGCTGTGACTCTGGACTTTTGCGATCAACAACAGCATTCATCATAATAATATAAAAGTTACCGGATCTGCCTTGGAAGCTAAACTTTTTTTCTTGTGCTTCCTTTTAGAGGAAAATCTAGAATACTTAAGAACCATGAAACAGTGTAATGACACGTATTTACAAGAGCCACATACAGGAATACTTTATTGTATTCAGTCAGTATTGTAATCAGTAAGTAATTAATATGCATACTACTTTTATTGCCATTCTGGTGATGGAATAATTGGGCAACAGTGTTCTTTCAGACAGCCTACTATGTCTCCTTATGGCTCTGAAAGTTGGAGTCAAGAAAATGAAGTTCATGGTTCAGCAGACTGAGCTGTCTTAGTCTCCATCCACTTCTCACCTTTTCCAAGCAATTCTTCTGCCAAATAGGTAAGATAAAACCAATATTTCTAAAACCACTAAAAACTTATGTTGCAATGAGTGTAATAACAGATTCAAGCACTTCATTTTTTCATTCACATTTCATTTTCTGCATGCAAAACAATTCACCAGGAGAAATGGTTGAAAAAATGGAAAATGAACATCAAGGAGCCTACACTGAACTTCCCTTGCAGACAAAAACTTCATTGGTCTGTTTAATCTCTGATTCTTTGAAACTTGGCACTGTCTAAGTGCAAAGTGTGATTTTTTTTTCATTGCAATTAATATTAATATAATGTTTGCAATCTCGGTAAATAGAAGAGGTGTGTCTTTTTTTCAAGCATGAGACCTCAAAGTATTATTTATATCTTTGATGACATACCTAGCAAATAATCTTTTCAATCAGCTTAGGCTACAGCTTGTATGTAAAGACTTCAGTGAATAGACTGTAAAATTACAAAAAAGGGGGAACTGGTAGATTGGAACAAAACTCATATTGTACATAAGAGGTGCGTTCTGCACAGGTTTAGACCCACTAAAGGTTTATCTGGAAAAATAGATGGAAAAGAAAAGAATATCTTAGGATAGCCATGTTTCATCAAACACTAAGGGGATTCAAGAGAATAGGACTGAAGATGCTGAACCAGAACAAGAGCCAACCCACTCCAGGAAGCTGCTGTTGGCTGTCATCAGTAGTGCTCAAGGAAAGGTCAAACCTGACCCTTGCATTGAGTAGTCCACAATGAACTTGTCCTCCATAAATTTGCCTATTTCCTTCCTAAAATCTTTTATTCTTTTGGCTTTCATCACAACTTAATTATACACTGTGAAAAGGTACTTGCTTTGGTTTATTTTCAGCCTGCTACTTGATAATTTCATTGACTCTACCTGTTTTTTTGACAATGCCAAAACTATTAGCTTTGACAATTTTTTCGCTGATGTCAGCTGTTCTCAAAAGAAATTTTGACCTGAGCAGGAAAGGTTTTTCAACACAAAGAAAAGAATCTTGTCTGAATTGGAAAAAGTGCTTTTTCTGCCAGATAACAATTTTAGAGAGGAGAGCCAGAGATACTTGAACTAAAAACCAGGGTAATATGGAGGAAATTTGGTAAGACAGAAATACATGTCAGTTGCCATTTGGAATTCCTTATCTTGTTGCATTTTTTCTTCAGAGCTTAATTCTTGTTGATTGACATGGACAACATCCTTTAATTTCAAGAACACTGCATTCATGCCATTGCTAGACTGGAGTTGCATGGCACCGGAAAATGCAGTGACTGAACATTATGGTTTCACATCTAATACAGGTCCAGCCTAAAGGAGAGAATTCAAATGTTTGACTGCCACAGCACATCCTGGCATTTGACAAGATCTATGGAGGTAGAAACCAAATGAGAGAGAGAGCAGCTAGATTTGTTAGTAGGGCAGCAACATGCAATGAAGTGTAGTGTAGACTTACATCTGTGCAACATTAGAGGAAATCTTTATCTCCAATGTGGCTTACAGTTAGACTTTCAACTGACTCCTGTTTCCTAGGATACAGTAAGAAAGTACCAGACTCTAATGAATTTGCTGCCTAACACATGTTGAGATGTAACATATGATGGGAGTTTTCATATTACCCTTTTCTTTTACAGTCCCAAAGACTGCGTGCATTGAAATGAACTGTTGAGTACAGCAAATGATGCTCAGAGAGCTGCTGTGTTTAAAACAGAGCTCTTGGATTTTGCTCTCTCTGCTTTTTATAATAATTTTTTTTTCAATATTTGGGTTTTTTTGTTGTTGTTTTTTTTTCTGTTTGGGACACTTCACAGATGTTCACTGAGACATCTTTATGCTTACTATTGTCTCAGGAATATATAAATATCAGTGATATGAGTACTTGGGACAGTCTAACTAAATTTCAACATTGCTTCTCACTTAGTTGCATGGGAGAGACTCACCATGTGTAAAATTACCTGTTAAAAAGTGTTTCATCTGTGCTTCTTATACAAAATGGACACATGAAACCTTGGAGAAAGACAGGTATCTTTAGAAGTAAATTCACTCATCAGTTTTAGGTCGGTGTCTTAGGACAGCATGAACTGCTCTTTGAAACGGCCCTTTTCTCTTCACCATCAGTATGGTGAACTCAGGCCACCAGCTTTCACTGCAGTTAAACAGCTGAAGGTAGCTAAGGGGACTTTTGTTCTTTCCTCTCCCCGTTCTGATTTTCCTTACCAAAAAATTCTTAGAAGATATTGAAACCAAACGAGTGAAACAAGTAAAGAATTAGGTTAGCATACAAGTACCATGACAACTGCTTTTAAGAATGTCTTTCATATTGTCTTTTTTTATCATAAGCTCTAAAAGTTAGGAAGCAATCAACACACAAAGAGCTCCATATTCTGTATGTATGACACAGGAGAAATTAAACAGATAGAGTTTCAGTTTTGTCCTTGTGCTGTGGGACACAACTTAAAATCATGACATGTATTACTTCAAAATCCGTAATCTCTTCTCAGGAGTTCACATTTGAGATTTTGAAAGGCCTGAATGATCTTTAGTTAATAAAATAGGTGGTCTCTGCATTTCACAGTAAAGGTCATTGTAGACGCCTTCAAGGAGAGTATTTAGACTATAGATCTATCTATAACAAGCTCTGCCTACTTTCTCCATCACTGGAGGACTAACTTTCTCTCAGTAGTCCATGGGAAAGGTTAAACTGAAGTCTTAAAATGCTGAAACATTTTAAGTTCTGGTTTTTTTGGGTGTAGTTTTCTTCTTTTCAGAAAGAAATCTCTTAGAGATGTTACAAGTACAGTGATGTCAATCAGTCTCCCCAAGACAAGTGTACCTCTGTAAAAATATAAGAATGGAAAATTATCATGAAAACACTGCATCTGGATTTACTCTACACACAAATCATAATTCTAGGAAATAATACAGTATCCTGAAAGAAGCCTTTTATTTCTAATGACAAGGCAGGTATCTTGAAAGTAGCCTTATTATGTGTTTTTCATCACAGATCTGAAGCAACTTTTCTCCTACTTCTGTAATTCCATCTCTCAAATAGAAGGTACAGACTCATTTCCAGGGAAAGCAGTGTAGTCATATAATCTATGCAATTATTTACATTTGATTTCTGTCAAACTGATGGTCCCCTCCCAACAAAAGCTTTATATAGGGCTCTTACTGCTTTCCTTCTCAGGAAACAGAAACAGACACCACCATGCAGCCGTCTCCTCTACACCACCCTTCCTGGGCAAATACTAGGAAACAGCAGGTTGGAAATGTCTGGAAATGTGCACTGTGTGCTATTAAGAGCAGTATTTTAATCATCTTAACTTTAAAAATGGATTTTTCAAAGCAATTCCAAAAAGAATTTGTTGTATACATTTTGTTCATAGCTTTGAAGACAGGAATATCATTACCATAACCAGCCCTTCACCAATAGTCTCACAGGAAAAGGGGCGGGGAGTAACAGAGAGAAGCTACATGAAGTGTAATAGTTACAGACTCAAGCAGAATATCAACAGCTGCAAGGTTAATTACAGATCTTGCCAAAATATATTAATAAAAAAAGAAAATGAAAAGAAAGGAAAATCTAAGCTTCAAAAATAAAAGATAAGAAATTCTTTAGAGTAATTATAGGCTGCTGAGGCCTTATGATAATAATAAAGAAAAACATCTGACTGAATTGATGCTGGAAGAGACAGTGACAAGAGGAATACAGGTTGAAAAAAATAATTAAAATCAGCTATCTTGGGTAGGCTGTCATTCAGTCTGAGGAAGAAAAGAAATGCTAATAAAATATTAATAGGATCTTTTTGAGATTTTTAATAACATTCTTTTATACACAGGTAGCACTCCAGTTTGTCACTCAAGAGTATCAAACTTAAAAGTACCAGACAAACAAATGCATGAAAAGTGGGGAGAAATGAAGAGGTTTTGGG
Organism: Corapipo altera; assembly: GCF_003945725.1. Classification (NCBI taxonomy): domain Eukaryota; kingdom Metazoa; phylum Chordata; class Aves; order Passeriformes; family Pipridae; genus Corapipo; species Corapipo altera. The sequence continues at coordinate 6,699,320 of NW_020884883.1, read as the reverse complement.
CAAGAGTGTTTTACCTCAGAAAGAAATCACCAGTACATTCAGGCAAGAGCTGTTTGGAGAATATTTTGTGGAAAATCACTGACTCTGCTTTGCTTCTCAGAGGAAATTATAGCAAGGAGGAAAAGTTATTTCAGACTGACAGACACCAAATGTCAGCAATCATGATATAATCAGTGCAGACTTTATTATATTTAAGTGGTTTGGAAGTCGGCAGATTTCAGACAGCTTCAAAATCTAGAGGAAGACTGTGTCTAATAGACAGTCTTATGAATATTACATACACAAGCTCTGTGTAGCATTGCACATATTTTATGTGATAAATTCTTTTGCAACTGTCTCTGCAGCTTCTTTGTCAATACCCCTTTTGCACTGAATGCCTTTCTTAAGCTGACTTGAAAACCCTCTGCCTTCCCATGTTTCAAGTCTTTACATGAAGCAACTTTGCTGCTGACCCAGCCCAGCTCTGTAACGAGCTCCAGAGAAAATATACTTTGTCAGTCCAGAAAATCACTGAAGTCACTGTGCTCAGACAAGTTCAAGGCAACTGCTAAATATTAAAAATGCATTGTGGGGTTTTTTTTCTTCCTTGTAGTGTAACTAGACCTTGTTAGAAAATATTACCTTAGGGGTGGTTCTCAATCCTGTCTGTCTTAGGCAGCTGCTAGGACAGGCTTACCATCAGCCCTTTTTCTCTCCACAGATAAAGCTGCTGAGGATGACACACATCCCAGACACGTGACATGGGGTGACTGCACCACTGTGTAATCTGCAGCTGCACTACATCTGTCACAGCTATCGCAGCTACTGCACACCTCAGCCCAGATGCCATTAATTTTAACTCTACACCTGCAGCGTGCCCGATCTCTCAAAAGACACTTTAACAAGCTCTTCCCTTCTAAATCAGCAGACTTCCAACTCAGACATAACTGATTAAACTGGCAAGTTTTCTAAGGAGATGGAAGGGCAAAGTGAGGGAAATAATTAAAGTCCTGCCCACGGAAATGTGTTGCATGGTTTGTGATTGTCACTAATGACAGGTGTGTATCTGTGGGTGGAAGGAGAACGGATATTTATTCATTACTGGAGTAAGCTACCTTGGATATAATGGCTGCTGATAATAATGCCTATTTTAGGATTGCTTGACAGTTCCCATCAAGCACAGAAAATGGTAAATTCCAGTAGGTTGTTTCATCGGAAAGGAGTAGGGTAAGGGGGGAATGAATGTCAGAGCAGAATTTAGTCATGTCTGACAACAAGGCTGTGGGACAGACGTTGTGTTCTCCACGCTAAAAATCGCTGGTGAGCATTCTTACACCACTGTGATTTAGAAATTTAACAAAGAGACCATGTTTGTAAAACAAAAGTGACCTTTACTGCCACTGTGTAAAGCCAATCAAATACTGGCAAATCCTAAAAGCCTGCAAAACTCTCAGGTCAGTTACAATCTGGAGCTAAATATTTCTGAAAATGATACCTTCATTCAGCATGCTTGTCCAGGCTGCTTCAGTGGTGACCAGAACATGTTCCTATGTGAGAATGGGCTCTCCCTGCACAAGTGTGAGCTATGCATCTGTACCATCTCACAGCTCCTGCTGAGAATAGGTTCACCATACACTCTCTGCTTCCACTACCCTTCTAACCAAGAACTACAAGTATGGCTGGATAGGAAAATGCTGACAAGAAAAAACTTTGTACGTGTATACAAGCAGAGATCAGAGAGTAATGGGGGACAAATAGGTGAGAGAGGTCCTGTGGTGAGAGCAGACTATTTGTGACACAGAATAGAGAAGATGAAGATTCCAGAGGCCTCACAATAATTTTGCATTGCTGTGTCCTCTATGGAGATCTCTTCTGTCAGGTCCATATGCAAAACCCAAGGGGGCTTAAATAATCTGGTGAGCAGGTACTTGGTGTGGCAATAAACCCCTTCCAGTCTGGTTCCCAAGACCTCAGTTCACAGCTAAGTCTGGAGAACATACAACAAATATGATATGGAGTCATTGCACACTGAAAGATGACAGAAGATACTTCAGAATTGGATGGAAACATATATGAGTATTTGAAAATGTTGATTCAATGGCCTCAGCTATTCTTACAAATACAAAATTACTGTTTGAAACACAGGACATAATGAAAATGTGTTAAGGCAGCTAAGCATAGGTTGAAGGACTGAGTATTCACGTACAGGCAGCAGGGAGCACAGCTGCTCTCTCAGGCTGGATGCCAGTGCAGCAGACCTCCAACCCCACGTGGAGGCAGTTCCTGGCATCTCCAGCTTCTCCAGCTGTGGCCACACGCTGCACCAGTCTATTTGAAGCTGACACACGGTTCTTCCTCATAATATGGTGAGGGGAGGGAGGGACCATCTGTCTCCAGGCAGGTGACAGTGAACTGGCCTTCAGCAGAGGGGTTTGTAGTGGCCTCCATTTCCATGTGCAAAAAAAAAAAAAACACCTGTGCACAGCAGACCAGAGGTAGCAAAAAGTACTGACAGAGGGGAGGACCAAGTTCAGAAGTTAAGTACTGAAAAATGTTGTGTTCCTGAACTATCATGTCTTGAAGATGAATAGGGACAGAAGACCATTTCAAATGCAGAGGGTCAAATTAGATGGCAGTTTGTGATTGCTTTGATTTCTGAAACCTATGATATGCTGCAGTTCTGCAGGCAAACGGCCAGACTGAATCAAAACAGTTCAATGTCTTATTCAGGGTCTTTCCACTGATCCAGGCTATTTTCTCCTGTTTCAGATATGGGTGTTAACAAAACAAAAACCCAGCAAACAAGTAACAGATTCTGAGAGAAGCTGCTACCAGGGTCATGATCTTCAATACCTCTCATTGGACATTATGTAGCCTTTGAAACTTAGAAAATTAAATACTTTCCAGAATTAGTAGATTTTAAATAGCATTTACTGTAATAGTCAATGATGATAAACAAACAACTGACACAAGTCTTAGATAAGCATATCTAAGATTTTTTACATGACAATTGTAAAAGGAATATGTATGTCATTGGATAAGCTGGCATCCAGGAATAACCTGTACTGTAGACAAAGCTCTAGAATATTCTTGTTATTTTTTGTAAATGTACATCTATAATTTATAATTCTGCTCAGCTTAATTGCCATAGCTATGAGAGACTCAAATATTGCTTCACAATTATTTACAATTATGTTTAAAAAGATCACAATAAAACATAACATTACTGTGATAATATAAGCAATTAAGAAAGATGTTTTTATACCACCTTCTAAATAGAGTGCGTATATCATTCAAGTATGAACATCTCACTGATTTTTCTGTGACTTTGATTAACAAGATGTGCTGGACTCTGCAGTGAGGATTCATCTCTCACATGGAGATGTTTACAGGTTAGACATCTACAGCTTAACTATTCAACCTTGGCCACCTTTGAGGCAAGGGAAAGGAATGAAAGAATGACTGACCTACTCCTTAAGCATGCATTTAGGGTGGATCAAACGAACTGGACCCCTAAAATATTTATTTCTCTTCCATTAATTTAAAGAGGACCCAAGAAATATATCTCAGGTGTAGACAGACACATTGCAGGAGTACAGCCCACAGTGACTGTCTGAAAACAGCAAATATCTTCCTACATCAGTTCTCCATATACTTCCACAGAAAAGTGGAAAGCTAAATGAAATTTCAGTTCTTTCTGGGGTTGGGTCTGTGAGATATCTAGAAAAGCATGTTTTACTATGCAAAAAGGAATGAAAAATTTAATATTTATTTTGTGATCCCCACAAATGCAGTACTTGGCAGACATTAAACCTGCAGCAATGATCTGGCTAGCTGAAAGCAGAAACCTGATCCAAGTCAGGAGAGGTTCTAATCAAAATGGAACTTGTCAAATATCAATACTACCTGATGAACGAAGGTGTTTGTGATGGCACGAGGCTGCTTGAGAATAGACTCTGTCCTTTTCACCGGTTTGTAATGTCTTACCTTTTGTAATATAAAATGTATCTGCAGGTTTTCTTACTTAGGTGAACCTGCAATGTCAGCTATGTAATTACTGAAAACATCTATGAATCTAGAAAATTTCTGCAGGAAGTGGACAGTAAGATCTGAAGCTTTTGCCCACAGGAAAACCCCAGAGCCTCAGATTTGCACTCTGGGAATCTTGTTTTCAATGCAAAGGCAGAAAAATTCTCTCAGCTTAGTAGCTTCTTGATGGAACACAATGACTGGGCAGACTAAGGCCCCCCCATGACAATAAGATATGTTTTATTTCCTGACAGATTCTCTTTAAATTTGTTAAAGTGGAATTTAGACAAAGCACTTACAGTTTTTAACATTTTTTCTTATGCTTCTGTCTGAATAGTGATCCAAGAGGAACAATGAGGACAGCCAAACCCAGTAGGCACAGCATAGTGCCCTCAGGATAAAAAGCGTTTCTGCATCAAATAAACTATAAAGCTTATTTTTTAAAAAACTATTCTATGCTTTTTATCCAAAATTATCAAAGCTTTAAAAGGGATGAAGCAATTTTTTATTTATAGCAGGGCAAATTAATTGCAGACCTAGTCAAGGTCAACAGCAGCGCTTCAGTCTTCACTGCTGCTGATCTATGTTATTTATTTTTACACTGCTGCACTGCCTTGATCCTCAGCTCACTTAGGCTGTTGAACTTGCTGGAGTGGCTTCTGGGTGGGAATGGCTGGGCCTTGTTCTGTTGCAGAGGCAGAGTGCAGACCCAGCCAAGTCCCAGCTCCAGTGCAAGAGTCAGTAATTGCATCTTCCAAGATGTTATACAAGGTGATCCTAAGACAAGGCTGGCAGAGCACAGAAAATACTGCTGTTCTTGTGTGGAAAAAAATTCTTCTACTCAGATATATTTTTAAAATATCAGTCAAATTGACAGATTAATTACCAACACAGTTATCTTCAGACTTCCACTGAACCCTCAATCAGAGCAGGTTTTACAAATATATGATAAGAATTCTAGTGTAACTAAATTCAACGACATTTCTGTCCTTTTTAGTGAGGGCAAGTTTTCAGCTGTGATCTAGGAAGTCATTTAAACAGCACAAGTAGTTGTGTTATGGGTACAGCACAGAGGACTTGAACACATAAAATATGTCAGAAGAGATGCCACCAATCTGTTTTATAGCTGCTTAGATACAACAAATGACTCTAACAGAATTTAGAAAGATGCATGTTCAAAATGTCAAAGTCAAGCTTTTATCCCTGTTAGTAATTATCTCATGTAAGATTCTTTCACACAGTGTAGAGTTTAAGTTTAAAGAGAAGAGAGCATGCTTTATAGATGTTATTCCATGTAACACATTAGTAAGGCATATGATGTACAGAGTCATAAAAGCCATGCATGAATTTCACCACTTTTCTGATTTTCCATCAGTCATTGCAAGTATTTTCTCTCCTTACTTTAAGTTGTGCACTTTATTTTCAAATGGAAAAATATTTATACACTGAGGCATTTCATGTCTTAAACATACAATCAATGTGGGGTTCCAAATTGATGTGTTCTGGCTGTGGTAACAAAGCTGCAAAGCTTAATAAATCTGGTGCACAGAACTCTGAAAGCAAATTTGGGAGAGGAAAATCTTACAAAGACAAATCTGAAGGAAACAGATATGAGACAAGATATCTTTTTAAGGTTTATCTGCTCTAAGTGATCTCTGGGAAACTGGGGACAGCAACCCAGGAGGAAAAACATATTCTTCATTTTTAGAGTCAGGAGCTTTCCAATGCCCCCCAGATGCTTCTAAGATGTGGTAGTGGTGGTGTTTAACCCTAGTAGGCAGCTCAGCTCCACACAGCCACCCACTGACTCCCCCACAGAGGGAGGAGGGAGAGAATCAGAATGGTAAAAGTGAGAAAAAATGATTTAATAGGTAAAGAAAAAGCAAAGTAAATGAGAACAGGAAATTTATTCACTACTTCCCATAGGCAGGCAGGTATTCAGCTGTCTCCAAAAAAGCAGGGCTCTATCATGTGATGGCTACTTCCCTGATTGGGAAAATCCCTGCTTTGATTCTTTATGAATGAAAGAGCTAGAGGATTTCAGGATATTTGTGTCTAAGTCAAGATACTTGTGGAGACACCTTCAATACTTTTTAGTTGATGGTTGATCTCAAGAGAAAGTTGTGTGGTTGACTGGTGTATGTGCATGTAAGCGTGTGTGCGCTTTCATGTGGGAATTTTTTTCTGCATGCTAGAATATATAATGCAACATGTTTAAGAGAACAACATTGTACAAAACAAGAACAGTGTAAGTTATTAATTATCAAGATAATACAAAAAAATTGCAATATGTAGTTCTGTTACTTTAGAAAACATTAAAAACCTGGCAATACCTTTGACCTTATCCTTTCTCTTTTGTACCTCTTTTTGAAGGTACAAAACCTCTTTTTGGTGAACTTGCCACTGGCTGCCGCATGAGAGGAGCCCCAAAGAAAAGATACAAGGACTCCCTGAAACAACATCTCAGCCTTGGCCATATTGATCACCATAACTGGTCTACTCTGGCCTCAAATCGGGAGGCCTGGAGACACACCATCTATAACGCAGCTCTCTCCTTCGAGAACACACGCAGGATCACTCTCAAGGAAAAAAGGCAACGCAGAAAGAACCGTGCCTTGCAGAATACACCATCTAAGGAGTCTTTCTGTTGTGCCTTTTGCAATCGGATATGTCTGTCACGTATTGGCCTCATAAGCCACCAGTGTGCCTGTAGCAAATGTGGATAGCGCCTTCCCAAATCTTCGTTCGTGAAGCCTAGCCATGATATGAGTGAGATGAGATGTACCTCTTTTTAGTGCCTCATCTAAGTCAACCTTTGCCTATCACCGCATTCCTGGAGTAACCAGCACAATTGTTGCTGCATGGGCACACAAATGAACAAGAGCTCTGTAGAGCATTCAGTTAAACTTTGGTGGGGACAAAACTGTTGAAATACCTTTCAAGTCTGTCTATGTGACGTTATCTTCTATTAACCCTATAGGTTCCCTCTCTGGTGTTATACCATTACTGCATGTCTCTGCTAAAACAGACAGCAAAGAAAGATTCTAGTAAATTTTGTACAGTTCTTATGATGACAGACCCCACTAATCCAAAGTAAGGGCTGCCCCTGTGTATGTGGGGTCATGTTGCCAATATATTTATACTCTCTTTTTCTACTTATAGAAGTGTTCAAGGTGGAAAACCAGAGATTTCTAAGTTTCTCAGCCAACGCTAGCTGTGCCAGTTCTGATTAGCTCAAACATCTGTACATTTTCATCACCAGCAAAACTCTTGGTACCTGAGTGTCATGGTGGTGTTTCTGGTATTTCCACAGCCTGAACTCTCCAACTCTTTTACTGATGACCCAGACTGACATTATGTCAGAATAGATTGCAAAAGCACAAATATTTTACTGAGGATCTCATCTGAAACACACCAAACACAGCTGAGACTGAAGTACATTTAATTTGCAGGCTCTGTAGGAAGGGATTGGAAAACTGCCCACAGAAGTGCCAGAAGGAGCAGCTGAGGCCATTGCTGTCTTCTCAGCAGTTGTGTGAAAAATATGTCAAGCAGAGATGAAGTATTGGCACTTTTCCTTGCTTCTCCTAGTGCATCTGCATAAGAAGTCGATGCTCATAGCAGAGAACTGGACAGTGCGACAAAGCTTTGGAGGGGTAGGGTCCCACAGACCCTCCAGCACTTCAAGAGAGTGTCCTGTACACAACAGTCCCATGTGGAAGGGGAAATACTGGAGCCACCTCGTTTCTTACAGCTATCTCTATACACATACTGACTGCCCAGCACATCTCCAGTTTCTTCTTTGCCAGCAGTGGGAACATGTGAGGAACAAGGTGATTTGGGAAAAGCGTAGGGCAGGACTACAGCTATCATCCTCCTAGTCCCTTTGGGAGGCTTTACTGATTTTCTGGTCTGCCCAATCAAACAGTAAAACATGTCCTGCCTGTGCTTTGCTTGTTTCAGTAATGCAGTTGTCTCAAAGGGTCTATGAGACAATACATTGGTACTTAAAAAAGAAACGATGTCAGAAAGGCACATGCTTTTAAGCGGGCAAACTGAGACTCTGCTCATAACAACTGACAGTGTTACTCAGATCACATGAATTTTACTGGTGAACTTTATAGGCATATCATCTTTTTTCAGAAAAAAAAATAGGTAAAAGCAGTCATAATTTATTAATTTTCTAAAGTTGGAACTGTTTAATTCTTTCAGTGAACCCTTACTGTTCTGTGATTACTGCAGAGTATATACAATAGCTGAAGTATTCCCACTCACCCTCACCAGCTCTAAAACGTGTTTCTGTCCAAAGGATGGCAAGGGAATCATTTGAGGTGCCTTTCTTAGAAATGCTTCCATTTAAAAGAAATGCTATTTTCTTTTAAAATAACACTTCTTATTTTTGAAACTCCTCAAAGTGCTAGTCATGTCTATCACTTGTCTGTCCCTGCTCAGAGCTTAATGCAAAAGTCTAGAAACTCTTTGTATGAAAATTTCATGCCTCCAGGTGCTCCATTGATTATTCATGAAGCTTTTGGAGCTGTCACCATGGGAGCCAATTGGCTACAACTTATTTAGCATATTAATGACCTATATGAGTTAGTGCATGAGGAGACATCACGCCACCTGGAATGCAAGTGGCAAGCTGCTGCTGACTCAATCAGCTTTGCAATGGGAAGTAAGGAATTGGAAATATTTTACACAGAAACAGCAAAGCTCTTACATGTCCAAATGCATTCGCTCAAATTAGCATGCACGGCTTCAATAGCTTGTTTTCATAATATGTTCCTTTTATCTGTGTGTTTGGCCTCATTACAAGCTCTCTCCTCCTGCCAGAGCACATGCCTCTGAAAAGGTTTAATAGGTGAGTCATGTGGTTTGTGAGACATTACATCAGAATGATTTAATACACCAAGGGCAGGGCTATATGTCAGGTCCAGCTGCTGTTACTGCCGTTACAGTTTGTGTAGCAGGTAAGTTGATGGTCTCCAGAAAGCAGCTAGATAATGATAACAATTAATTTTATGGCAGCAAGAGGGGGACTTCAGCTGAGCTAAGCACCTTTTTATTTTCCCCATTTGCTGCAGTGCTGTTACACTCAGTCAGCAGGTGAAGCCCTGCCTTGACGTTTTGTCAAAATTAAAATGTTAGAACCAAACAAGGAAATCGCCGAGGGGGAGCTGGGAAGCAACGGCGTAAGGAAGCTCTGTCTAAAACAGAGGCAGCCCCATTAAATCCGCAGAGAAGCGGTGCTAGCAGCGTGCTCTGGCGGGGCTGTGCTGGACCCTGCGGACAAGGTGCCTCCTCTCCCCTGAGCACTGCAAATCAAGCGTGGCTGGGGAAACACAGACCACCGCCTGGCACCAGCAAAAAGGCTGAATGGCCAGGCTCTGCCTCTTCTGGTCACAAGTGCTGTAAATTACTTCCTGAGCAATCCCGCTACAGTCACGGAAGAAATAGCTAAGGGTCGGGGTCAGTCAGAATAGCACCGTCTGACCTTTACATATTTGAGATACAGAAGATACATTGCTAAAGATTTATTAAAATTATTTGAGGCCACCTTTGGGGACATAAGAAATTTGTTATACAGTGCATGGCTTCAGCTGGCTGACAGGGATTTAGGGCTCTTATTCTTATTCTGGAGGCCCCTGAATCCCTGGATGAGGGCAGGGTGACAAACGAGAGTGATATAGTTGTGTAGCTGTGAAAAATCAGTCTCAGCAAAAGTGGCAAAACACTTAAGCACATGCCCAACTTATTTTCACTTCCTTCATACCTTCTGAATATGTTCTCTTGACTGGTACATTGATTGCTTGAAGATCTTGCTTGATATTCACAGTTAATTTATTTAGTAACTAAAACAAGCAAGAAGTTGCTCATGGGGATATGGTACGTGGCTACGTAATGTATAGAACTTGCTAAGAAAACGCATGACTTAATACCTATGTAGGTTCTTCCTTGTGATACAGTTATAATAATAATTTTGCAATGAAAGACCAGTTGGGAGAACCACAGGCTGAAGTACAACTACAGCTAGGAGAAAAGCGGGAGGAGGCAAATGCAGAGCCTGTTCAGATGCATAAAAATACATGTGGGGAGAAAATCCACCATGCACAGGAGCTTTGTGCAGCTCCTAGCCATGCTATTGCTGGCCAGACTGATGATACAGAACACCATGTCTCTCTTGCACTAAAGTGTGATGGACCCTTTCAGGAGGCAGAGAGGGACCTCTGGCACAGAATACCTAAAGGGGCATAATTTCTTCCTTCCCCATAATTTCTCTCTTCCCCTCCCCCCCATCAACAAAAGGCTTTATTTGTATGTGCTGGAGAGAAAAAACTTACTTCCAGAGATCTGTCAGATTTGGTTGGACACCTGTTTCCTAACCCTAGGAAATATCTATTTTTCTATAAAGATCTAAGTGAGCTTTGTGTGATTAGTTCACACTTTGATTCTAAGTTTTAGATTACTACATTGGTCATAGGCATAGAAACTCTAAGAAATTGAGACTTTGTTCTTCAAATTTTACCTCTCCAAAACTAGGTAGCAGCATACCTTTGCACATAGTCACTGATTTATTAAGCACAGACAACCCTCAGAGAGGAAGGAATGCACACGGACACCATAAAGGCTGTTGGAGTCTTATACATCTAAATTTTCCCACATGCATCTTTGTGAAATGAGAAAAATATTATAATCAAAAGCTCCCTTCTGTCTTTTGAAGGTTTTATACCATTGTCCAGTATTCAGGATACCTACTTTCACAGCAGACTGGGCCCAGCAATCCTGGTGTCCCTGCTGCCCATATACACTGTGTTCTGCAGTCACACAAATTTCATCTGAAACCACTGCAAAAATCTCAGCCACGATAAACCAATTGCTCATCTAATTGGCCACCATTTCTTCAAAACAATAGGGTTACTCACAAGGAGAAAGAAGCTTGGGGCAAAGAAGAGGCAAAGCAAAAACAAGAACCCACAATTCATAAGCCTCACCCCTTTGTTTTACCAACCAACATCACCAGTACTCTGCCAAATGGGAAACATCTTCTGGCCATAATGGAAAACATCACTGCCATGAGCTACTGGTGACCCACCTAACAATTAACTAATGGAATAGAAGTGCAAAATTATTTGGGTGTTAGAAGGCATATAGATTGGCAGTTTGAACTGATGTAGTGATGCACATTTTGTAGTTACTTTAAAAGAGCACATGCTGCATTATTTCATGTTCTTAACTGCTGTTATTTGAACTGAAGTAAAGCCTGCATGTAATCATATTGTTGAATCCCCAGAACTGACTTTGTTCCAGTAGAATAAAAGCTTCCATTTGCTTATTCAGACCTGAGGGGAGATGAGTTAAATTTATATATTAGGCAAAGAAGAACCATTTTGTCCTTTTTTAGTGGTCTTTCATGCAGGAGTTAGCAATAGCTACAGGTACTGTGCAAAAGCAGAGGCAATGCAATGACACAAGAACTTAAAATAACTGCATCGAATGGTCTATGATGGTATAGCAGTATGGAGTTCAATATTGAAATATTAGCCTGTTAAATAACCCTTTATGTCCAAATTAATTCTGATTGCCTATTCACAGCTTAGATTTCATAAGGCCTTCTTCATTACAAAATGAATAGCTGCTAATTTGTTGCATCTCTAAGTAAAGTTCCAGTAAATTATATTTAAAGGAGGGAGAAAAAAGGCCTTGTTATGAAACAGTCACCAGCTGGCCATACCATTGCAAGTGCTATTTTCTACTTCTCTTTGAAATTCAAATTTTTTTGTAAGTAAGACTTCAACTCTGAGCTTGTAGTGATGCATATAAAAATATATTGAATGCTGCACTCTCATATACGTGGATTTGCATGTTGAGGACATTGGGCTGAAGCTGTCTACAACAGAGATAATCTTACTGAATTTGTACAATATATCGCATAACAAGATCCTCATTACAAATATTGTTGCATTATCACCACAAAAGTTAAGATGAAAAAATCCAGGAACAAAACACCCTGAGACCAAATATTGCCCTATAGTGAGGTCCTGTGGACTGAATGTTTTTGTCTTTAAATTTCTCTATCTAAATCTCCACATTGTATCTTGGTGCCTGATTCAACAGTACACAGAGCTGTTAGAAAAGGCTGCTTTCTCCCCATCACCTTGTACCTGTAGGCCTTCTTGTCCTTACGCTGGAAAGGTGGACTCCTTCAAATCATTTGTGCCATTTCTGCTATCTGTAAGAACTTTTGTCAAGTCAATTCAAGCCATTAATTTATCAGAAAACAGCTCCAGAATGCACAGAACCAGACTTTTTTTTTCTTGTGGCACTGAGCCATTCAGCTATCACTACACTATCCCTCAGAAAACTCACCTTGGCACTAAAATTAAATAATCACAATCTTACCTCCTCAATCCTGTTTGAGTATGCTTCTGTCATGCTACCAAGTGATAGAGTTGCCACATGGTGTATGTTTCCTATCAAATATGATGGTTTACTTACTCGTCCAAGTATCTTCTGTTATCTCTATTAGATAGACAAAGCATCTACAGCTGCTAGAAAGGCTTGGATCCCAAGGGTTTCTTCAAGACTCAACTGCCTGTACATTCTAGTAAATACCTGATCTGAAATCTGGAGATAGAGACCAGGGAAACACCTAAGTCTCAGATGAGCAAAGGCACTTAGAACAGAAGTGGACATGAGACTTGGATTCAGCAGAGGACAGCAGGTGCAAAAAATTAACAAATCAGTCAAGGAGGCTACTTGACTGTGCAGTCTGTAGTACGTGTCCCATCTAGAAAGACCTGGCTTTTAAAGGACTTCTTTTAAGTAATACATTTTCCACATGTGGATTTATGCCATTACTTTTCTCCTTCACGTGATCTTCCTTGCATTATAGATCCTTCTCATGTTATCCTACAGGTGCTGGAGGGATGCAGGAAAAGATCTTCATCACTAGTTTTTGAAGAGTCTATAGCAAAAGCTATGTCACAAGAAATTTGTTTTAGCATTCAGCTGGGCCCTTACAATTTCTTACCAGCTAGTGGAAAGCTAGTGGAAAAATGTGTCTTGAGTAAAGGATCTCAGGAGGGTATTTTCTGGATACAGATCTGACTGACAGTAGAGCTGGTGTTTGTGACCTGCTGTGTAATCACAGAATATTCTGAGTTGAAAGAGACCCACAAAGATCTTCATGTTCAACTCTTAAGCAAATGGCCCATACAGGAATTGAACCCACCACCTTGTCATTATTAGCACCGTGCTCTAACCACAAAAGTTAGTACAGAGGACTGTTGGTCTGAACAAGGTGGTCATGGTGGTGGAACCAAGCAGCATTTCCTTAAGCAAGATTAGAGGAAGGAAAACTCTATCACCAGATCATGCAGCCTGAGGACATCTGTGGGAAGGGCAGGGTTGGAGCAGTGAGGGAAGACAGGGAAGGAATTCATGGTTTGCCACTGTAATGAGGAAGTATCAGAAACCAGCTGAGAACCTGGACTAGTTAACAAGAATATGTAGAGATTTGTAAGCTGAGGGGTTGAAGATAATAATTGAAACTCTATGAGTGTCTAAGCTCACCCTTTGAACAGGGGGAGATGGAAGAGAGGAGTGTGCCAAGATCATCATTTAAGTGAGAGGAAGTTTTATAGTTTGCAATTTTGCTGACAGTGATAGAAAGCCTTGTATCAGCCTCACCATACTAGGGCTCTTCTGTAATGAGTTTATCACCCATACCAGGTTTATCACTATAATGAGTTTATCACCCATAATGAATTTATCACCCGCGCTGTTTGGTCAAAGCTTTCATAAAACCTGGTAAAGATACATCAAAGAATATCAATTTAATCCTTTTAAAACAATCACACACATTCATCTTTAGGGGAAAATGAGAACATGTTCAAAACATCTTTACCCTGAGGAATGTCTCTTGGCAATTATGGGAGGTGTCCTATCAGCCTGTACTCCCCACCAATAATTCCTGACACCTTAAGCAAGAGGAATAAAATGTCCTTCAGGATAAATAATAATACTAGATGTTATGGCAGGTTTTCTGACAAAAAGGGGCAGAAACCTTAACTGCCCAGTTCCTGCCCCACTGCATCTGGTCTGTGCCAACTCCATTTAATTCAACAGTCTCACTGTTGCTGTCAAATTACTTCACTGATCTTTGTCCACCTCTGAGACAGTATCCTGAGCTCAGCCAGGTTGCCAGTGGTCAGCTCTGATGACCTCGTACTAGAAGCGTGACACCCTGTTGTCTGCGACAGTAGATGATATTTGTCGGATGAACCCTGCCTGAGGTGCATATTCCCATTCCATGGGTATTTGCCTCTGCCCAGCTGCGGATATCTTTGCACAGCCAAAGAAGCACGGAATTTTAATACTGACAACAATGTCACCTGATACAAGAAGTCTCGAGAGCTGCTATTAAGCCTGTTACAACTTGCAACAGTCAGTCTTTGTTTTACTACCTACTCCTGTTTGTTAGGGTTGGGAAGCTTTATGAACACAGGTGGCCAAATTCATCTGTAGTGTAACTCCCTGGATCCCAATTTGGCCCACAAGCTCATATACATTAAAATTTCTCTGCTGAATTTGTTTTGCTGAAGTTATTTTTACCTATAAGTGCTGAGCATAAAAGTAAAGTTAACTTCATAATTTCGCCTACTATATTCCCCTCAGTGCCATTTTTCTGAAAACAGAGGGTTTCAGCAATACACTCCCTTTATTAGATAAATGACAATTAAAAGGCAACACAATGTCCTTTTATGATTTTTATTGCTTAGCAAAAATCTAAACTGAACTGGCAACTGACTTTTCTATTTCAAAAAATTACATACTCATAAATAATTCTAAAAGAAACAATCTATTCATAATATAAAATTTACTATATGATTGTACATGCCAGCCTTCTTGGTTTGGTTTGTGGGCTGTATGTTAGAAATTAATGGATCTGTCTTTAGTTATTCCAGGGCTGTATTTGACTCAGGAACTAAAATCCAACTGTAATTTCTCAATTGTACTCTTTTATTACAAGGCCTGTGGTGCCACCCAAAACTTCTTGCTAGCTAGAATGCTACATTTTTTCACATCTTTGTATTCTAATGCTTTTAATAAAGAAAATTGCACTATACATGTCATTTCATAGAGGAAATTTGCACAAAACCTTTAAAATTCTTGGAAATCACCTAACGTGCAAGAATTCAGTTTAAATTGGTTACCCGATAGCTGTTTTGCAATTTGGGGCCCCCAATATGCAATCGTTTGCATCTCGCCGATCTATCAATCGCCAATTTTCAGCTGGCATTTTCTCTGCAAGCAGTACACTGCAAGTGATGTTTGCAGCACATAAAGACAGATGAAAAAAAAGTGAAAAGAAGAGCAAAAATTAAAATAATAGTTGGTAAAAATGAGAGAGAATACTATAATTACTTCTATTTCCACAGTATCATGTCTTCCCAGAATTCAAGGTGTGCATAATAGCTTTAGTGCAGGGTCAAAACAGAGAAGCTCCTAGGAAAGGGGATGCAGATAGTATATTTTTAACCTTCCTGGGGAACCTTACTTCACAAAGATTTAAAGATTTTTAATCTTCATCAGGACATGTTGGCTGGAAAGTAGTGCATTTCAAAATGAAAATGCATTAATTAATTTCTCTTGGAAAAGGACAATCTACAATATCTTTCTCTGTGGGAGTAACTTGCAAGCTGATTATGTGGGCTGATAGATATTCCATTAGAGAATGTACAGGGAATGTTAAGGTTGAACAGTTAAGCACACAGAAGATGGGAAATGCCACACTGCAGGATTCCTGCGCATCCTTAACTTTGCCTTTGGTGTGTATGTGGTATAATGTATTCATTACATATAATCTCCCAGACACTACTATAACTATATGCTGTCTTCTCTGATCTTAGATTTTACACATATCAGTGCATGCATTAAGTACTGTGTACAACTCTCCACCACAGCTTATTAAAACCTTGTATAAGACAAGTACATAATAAAATTTGTCTGAACAACTAGTGCAGATTAAATATTACATTTATGATATAGGAAATGGCAGGCATTTGTTTCAATAAATTATCCTGTGAGCTTGAAAGACTGAATGCTACATGGTTGCATGCAAATTAGCCATGCAGTTAGCTCCTTCATTTCCTGAGAGGCTCAGGAGGCCTGGCTTTGTTTCTGCTTGAAAAGACGCAGCACAGGTACTGCAGCAGACTGAAGTTTTAGCCATTCCCACATCAAGCAGGAAAAATAATGGGAAGGGGTCCCTGGGACCACTCACAGACAGCCCACATGATTTTCTTCCTGATCCACAGGGCTTCGCCTATCTGTTGAGCGCAAGAGAAAGTTACTTGTTCAATGTGGGCAAAGTTGGAGCAAGGGATGCAATGAAAGCCTCCTAACAGCGGGGCATTTGTGCACATATGCTACTTGACACTGGAAATGAAGGAGTAAAAGGAGTATGTGAAGTCTAAATGGTATTCACAATGAAAACAAAGTACATAATTAGTAAGGTTAAAGATCAGAGAATCCAGAGAGAGTTGAGGTTTTATAAAACCCTCAAAATGTATAAAACCCATGGGGTTTTTTCCATTTAATTGACTCAAAATGCAATGAAAGCATGTTTCTCTAATTAAATAAATGTCTTGTGGTATGCAGAAATAAATATCAATGATTCTTAAATCATGGACTTTGAGTCTGGGCAGAATAGTTTTTTTATTTGGGTCTTAAGGGATGTTTTTTAACATTGTTTTAATTTTACTGAGTACTTCACTTTGTTCTTCACTTTATCTTTCTCTTTCTATTCAAATGCAGGTCCAGTTGATTTTATTCTAAATTGATCCTGCCCTGCCCTTTTTCTTGCTGACACAATGAAGGGTCAGTTCTTTCCTCTGTCTCTGCTGATACTCCTCTCTCAGAAAGCAGCCCTTCTCCACAGCTGCGGTGGTGGCTATACTGATCACCCCTTTTCTCTCCAGCTGGGTGCTGTAAGGAACTTAGGAGAAAAAGGAGGGATTGGGCCTGTGCTCTCACACAGTCTCTGCCTGAGCAATACTGGCTGACAAAAGTGGAGATGTCTCTCCTTGTTGAGACCTTTCTGATAGTTTTTATTCCATGAAGTGGGCAAATGCTGCATGTGCTCAAGGTCTTGTGACTTTCTCCAGTCAAAGTTGAAATTTGCAGGGTGTGATTCAGCTCAGTCTGAGCAGCTGTAAAGCAGAAAGATTCACACCTGATTGATCATCTCCCATAGCACAGAAAAAAATTGATCAGGTACAAATCACTAATATTCACAGACTTTGAACAACTTCAGCAATCATAGCTAAATTAGAAATAATGAAATGCAAGCACTAAAGTACCAAAAATGTCACTTTAACCTCTGCTTTAGAATATAATTGAGTTCAACTCAGGTTTTTTCCTTTATTTGTACACTTGTGTTCTTGGAAATTTTAATTGCTCACTGTTTGACATTGTTCCAGTTTACATAAAAGTATGCTTGAGGACTAGATATAATGCAATGTAGGATAGAGATTCTTTTTTTATCTTTATTGCACCATATCAGAACCAAAGATCTGCATAATTTTCAGTACATGCACCAAGAATATAAATTTTAACACAGATAAAAATCCAATTTATCAAATTAATTTTAAGGAAGTATAATGAAACATCAGAAACAAAAAAATTTTCTTTAAGGTAAACCTTTGCTATCTTAATTGTGTTCACAGTCATCATTTGCATTTTCTTTGCCCTTGTCATTCTCATATATATGTTAAGTATCCATTAACAGGCTTTCTGCTAGTAATGGTCTTAGATCCCAGTGGTGGACTTCTTCATAGACTCATACTCCATATTTATTATAAAAGCTCTACAGCCTCCTGTTTCACTTATTACAGGCACGTCCTCCCAAACTATGCTCGAAAGGACATTCTTTTAGGTTGAGAAAGAGGAAAAAAAAAAGCTACAATACTTTCAGTTCATTAATTTAATACTTTAACACTAACTATAATTACTATTGTTTCTCAGTTCCTTTTCACTTTGATGGGAAAAGTTCTTTACCTTAAAATACAGCTCTATTATATTGCCCTCACTTCTCTAGACACCTTTCGTGTCCCAGAAGCATTCTTTATTTATGATTAAATATAGGTTTTCCTCAGGGTTCTGATAAACAAGTATTGTTTCCATTCCAACTCCAGACTATACAAATTGTTGTCATTTTTATTATTAAGTTAAAAAACAGAGACAATGCTCTTCAAATGCAGGTGAAAAGCAGGTGTGACAGAGGCTCCACTCTTTTAATAGTAAGATGGAAAACATCTAATGGAAGCTAGGAAAAATCAAAAAAACAACTTACCAAGACCTGTTAGACAAAACTAATAATAATTAAAAAAAAGACAATGAAACAATAATATGACAGTTCCAGAATTTGTATCAAAAATGCAGCCTATTTGTCTAATATTTTAATTATACTTCACCATAGCAGAAGAAATGGCTAAAGAAAAAGCTGTGCAATGATTACTATTGCAAACTTTGACCAGTTTCCACCCCAAGCTGGTACTTGAAACTCAAACTGAAACTCCTTTGGTACCTTTGGCTTTGCTGGGCTCTGATGGAACTTAGATCCTGTCTGGGAGGATCTGGACCTGCCAGCATAGCAAAGTGCATTCTTGGTACAGTTGTTGCCAAGGGAAAAAGCAATGTGGTAGGCTTTACCAATGTCTAATTTACATCAGAGATGCTGACCTTTGTTGCTGTTTCTTTGTTGTTTCTTGATGACAAGTGTAGTGTGTGCACACATATACACACAGGGCTGACTTAAATAGTTCAAGATATATTTAGATCTACTGGGGCAGAGCGATGGGGAAGGGAAGAGGATGTGGGTAAGCCAAAACCAGGACTAAAACTCTTGTCTGAGTGTCTGTGTTGTTCAGACACTAATGAGTCTTAAATGTCTTTTCAGAGATTCAAATACATTTCTTTCTCAGCATGCTCGGTCTGCCTCAATCTCATATTCTCCAAACATTCATAAAGAAATATTCCTCCCGATACTATTTCCAGAGGTGGTCTTTCTCAGATGATTCTCCATTATGATTTCAGCCTGACTGTCAAGTATCCCACACCTAAGTTAAAAGCTTGACTTGACTGAACGATTCCTCATACTGAAGATGGCACCTTGTCTAGGCCCCCTGGTACCTGGAGTGAGGAAAATTTTATTTCTGAGGTTTCACTATTTGGACTGGCAAAATAATTTTTTTGTAGTATGTGACAATTTCTGGAAGACTGAGAAAAATGGGAAATGTGTAAAGGCCCTCCAGTATCATGATACAATCAAAATAACCAACAAAAATAGAAGTTATGGTAAAATTTAGTTCACTTTACAAAAAGCCATACTCTAAGTATGGTAATTTCTAAAATGGGCATTCTGTGGTGGTTTAGGCTTAAGTAGTTCATAATACAAAGACACAAAAGAAAATACTTACTTTGAAAAAGGGAAGCATTTGGAGAGTTTTACCACCACTTCTAGCACAGAAATAATGAGGGATGAAGAGGTGATATTTGACAGTTTAATAACCTGCATTGTGACAACTTTGGAGCTGGGCAGGAAGGGAACAAGGCAGTATATGTACTCAGTTTCTGATCTGTTTTGGGTTTGTCTTTTTCACTAGTCCCCCTGCAAGTCTTTTGGCACAGTGTACTTTGCAGACCGGAGATGGTAAATCTCCCTTGTCACTAGTTAATAACACAGACCTTTGGACCCATTTACCTGGGGGGAGGAGGATAGATCAGGTCCTAAACATCACCCATTATTCTTTGATATTTCATTTCTTAAAATTTGCTCCAATTTTCTGTTTTGAGAGAAGTCCTTACAGCAAGGACTGCTCCGAACACAAACACCACCAGCAGCTGAGGCTTCCCAGTGCTCAACATTTGTTACAATGCAGGAAAAAGAAAGAAATTTTTTAAAAAAGACAGAGGACCTTGATGGCATGTGTCAATTAAGTCTTTTCATAATCGTTACTGTATTTTATTTTTTATTTATTACTATATGTTACTGGGATAGTTGTAAGAGTCCCAGTTGAGTTCAAGCCTCAACCCAATGCATAAAATTGGTGAGGACTGCTTGAAGATCCCACCTGTCTGAATGAGTTGTTGCTGGACTCTGGCTCAGATGGTAATATTTTCGTGTGCTCTTTGTCTTCTGCCAATTTAATGCACATGCGTTTTGAATATGGCAAGAAAATAAAGAGCTGAGAGAGGCAATCATCTTCTAAACAATTTGGGGAAGTCAGAGAAATGTCAGAAGAGAAAGGAAAACAGAGAAGTAAAGGGATTTGCTCAATATCAAAATGACAGACAGAAAGAGAAGTAAGAATCCCTTTCCCTTCTCTCTGAATCAGTTCAGAGCATTACCAGAGTCCTGGGCAGATATAGCAGAAAGCTCCATGTTCTACACATTTTTTCTCTTTTTATAAATGCTTTGTTAAAGGCATCGAGGCCTGGGTGCATTAAGGTTTTTAAGGGCTCTTCTGTCACTGACACTCAGAGTCAATGCAGTAGTTCAAGAAAGACTGCACACAGAACAATAAATGAAGATGACAGGCAGTGTTCTGTATTACGTCCTTTCTGTTGGAGAAGTACAGAAGCCCAGTAGGCTCCAACCAAAAGTTAAAAGCAGTAAAAACTTGTTTTAATTAAAAGCTTGAAATTCAGGCCGATAAAAGGATTTGTGTAGGAACTGAAAAGAGCAAGGACAACATTCACCCATGATTCAACTTCATTGAAACCCAAAGAAGTTATTGAAGGTAAATTGGACCCCAAACACTTGCATATGGAAATTTGGCATCTTTTATTTTTGCAAGAAAAAAGGATTCAGTGAATTGTAAAACTGTTTTTATGTTAAAAAGGTTGAGATAAACAGCAGCAGTACCTTTCCTTTGCTACTCTGCAGCTCTACTGCTGTTTCTCAAAATCTTCAAAGACGCAGATTAGGTGCCTTTACAACCTCTTTGTCCTCTTATGGAAAAACAATTATGGTGCAATTTCTTCTCATTCAGATTTTAAATCCTGATTAGAGACATGCAATCTGACATTCAAATAAAATATATAATTTTGTGCATCAAGTTCATCTTTCTAAATTACAGCAAATTGTCCAATTTTTACTTTGTGGACTCCGTAGTTACAGCAATCATCTTACCTGCTCTTCACCTCAACATATGCTATAGTGCCCTAAGTGATGAATGTAATTTTAATCAAAAGGCTTGGAGAAATCTTCTGAGCTAACAGAATACTTCAGGTTGGAAAACCTGTTGCCTCAAGAAAGCACTAGATATTCAGACTTTCTTTTAAGACTAATACGAATCAGGTTTTAGGTGAGAGGGGAAAAAAGAAAAAAAGGAGGCAGTTTGCAGTTTTTTGGACCGAGAAGAAAAGAGAAAACCTCAAACTAGGTTAAATTTGAGATTGTAACTGATTATTTTGTAGATCATGATGACATGAGCCCTCAAAAATACCAAGCCTGCCCCATTAAAAACAAAAAAAAAAATCATGTTAAGATCTATATATGACCATTCATTTCAGACTCCACATAAGGAGATACAGACACAAATCCATGCAATTAAAAGAAAAAAATCACAGTTAATAATTAGTACACATCTGGTAATAGGGGCTTTCTCAGACTTCAGTTCTGAAGGCAGGAAAAAAAAAAGGGGAACAGAGTGTAACAGCCTCTAGCCCTTACTGCCCAAACGTGGAGATGGCTAAAAGGAGCTGTTCCGTATGGAATGAGGAGTCTATTATCCAGAAAGGTAAATTTAAGAAAGTAGAAAAAAAACCAAAGAACAATTTGAAATTGTTTTGAAATTATATTGAAGGATAAAGAGTTTTGCGAGTCAGTTGGAGTATGAGAGGTAACCACCAATTGAATGGTCATGATCTGACAAAGCTGGCCCAGTAGGCAGAAGAAAGAGAAATACTGGTATGGTAAACTACTCTGAAAACTTTGGAGAACAAGTCACAGACTCTTTCAGCTATGCAGTCTTGATGTGTATTCCTCTCTTTCTTGCCTTCAAAATGTCTAAAAAGTTAAATGTAACAGGGTTTTAAAACAAGGTGGAAGTTGCAACGTGAAGCACTGAGGACCATATTTTATGCTGATACAATTCCTCTGAAACCAGGTGAATTATACCAACAGATGTTGCCTCTGAAAGACAGGAAATGCCAAAGCTAGGTAGAAATGTTGGGCATAGTGACAGTATTTTTACAATACAGAAAGCACACTTATTTTCATTCTCAAGCAGCTTGAGTAAGTTGTTGAGGAATTTGAAAGGGTTCACTCAACAGTACTTTCCAGCTCCCAAGATAGCCTGAGAATATCTCATGATAATGAAAAGTCACCAGTGTGCATGTACTTAACTGAGTACAACATGAAAGGATGAAAATAGATTTATGCTGTCTAAGAAGAATGCACTGAGAAAATAATCTCTTGCTTTTCTATAGGCATATATGTATATACCCATCAATATTTGTCTGCAGCTAATTCATATCTCCATTTCATGAACTGGTGTCATTGCTTTTAAGTCAGTAACCTGAAGCTCAGAAAACCACATGTTTTTGCTACATAAAAGATGTCTTTGTAGTAACAGCTTTTTAGGAATGAAAAACTTATAGAAATATAAAGATAATTAAAACAGATTTTTAGGGATTTAGGCAGTGTTCTCTTGTATCTGTGAAAACCGGTACAAATTTTCCTTCCTCCTGTTGTTTTGTTCCTTTCTTTGTGTTTGATATTTGGAATTTTTTTTCTTATTTTGTTTTTCACATACTCATCCCTGAGAAAAAATACCACCAATGAAAGTTACTGAGGCCTTCTAAAACAAGGCTTTTACTGTTGTTGTATTCGGTTATTCTTGTATAAAACAGTTTGTCTTGAACAGTCTCCATCCTGCTATCCAGAACTATGCCTGTACTCATAGCTGAGGTGGCCCTAAGCAAAAACTTTCAATACCAGAACAATATAACTGTGGTGCTTCAGGCAGCACAAGCCTCTTGAACTTACTCTGCCAAAGGGATCATGGAAACAAAATCTGAAGCAGAAAAGTTCATTTTCAGGCACAGGCTGTTGTGCTGTGCACTTCACCTACATCCAGGAAATGATGCTGTCTGTCTCAAGGAACATACAAACGACACGGGTTAGAGAAAACCTGGATTCTAGCACAAAAGTGCTCCATTGAGAAACTGAAAAGCAAGGAATGAGAACTTCTTCCTGACCATAGTATGCACAAAGGAGGAAGCACAAATGCATGTTCTGCAAAGACTAAATGCTGGGTAGGGCCTCATCATTTCACTGGAGATTCAAGTCCAATTTTACTACTGAGGATGGAAAGTAGGATGGAAATTGACTATGAAGGATGCTGCAAGCTCAGAGAGTTGCCCATAATTTATGTGATGAAGGTGACATGTCAGGAGGCTTTACCTCTAGGGTTTGTGCAGAAATACCTCTCTGTTCCATTTTAAGATGAACTGTGCTTTGTGTCTATGGGGGAAAAAAATCCAGGACTCGGATATCATGTTTGTATTGCCCTTCTTCATTCTAGTTGTTTTTATTCGTTTCTTATACCAGCTGAAAATCTTTTATAAAGCCTATCACAAAGGTTATTAGAATTTTCCTGTGAAACACAACCCCAAGAATTTCCATTGTTAATTAAAATGTCATCTTTCTAGCAATTAATTAAAAAATTTCTATTGAGAATGTAGTGGAGTGCAGATCTCATGTGACTCATTTTTAACAGCAGTTTAAATTACCTAGGGCAAAATCAGGTGAGCTTCTCAGTGAAGAACACCTGTTTGTTTTTTTTAATATAGCAAGTAGAATTCTTGTCCTTGTTGAAAATTCTCATTTTTAAGGATGTGTCAATGCCTTCTTTATGATTCCTTTTCAGAATTTTTCCCTAGTCTAGTGTGAAATCAGTTTTCTTCATTCATGATCATCTCCAATGTTATCCCTCATCTACGTGAGCCTGAACATAATTAGAAGAATGGATTAATTCGTGTCATTTAATAATATATGTAATATAATTACATTCCCACTTGACTTTCTTTTTATTTAGAACTTATATTTACAGCCTCTAGATAGCAATATATGTTTCTCATCTTTGTTCTATTGATACACAGGCACCTACTGCCAACAGATCGTATTATATCTCTATAAAACAGCTCATAGAAGATGGCTGTAGTAGTAGAAGTATAGATCTTTTGAAGAACACAATAATGTGGCATCATTATATGTGTTAGATGGCTAGGAAAAATCTTCCATATTTTCATAATCTCATCTCCTTAACAGTAATTAAAGGAATCAGTATTAATAATTAGCAATTAGCATTCTGAAATTCACCAAATTCATACATTTGAAATTAAACCAAAAATATATTCCTTCTGAAATGTGAGTTTTCCACTCCACATAGCAGTTGCTTTCTTTCTGAAGACTGGAACTAGTTTTGTTCTTTCTTCCAGATGAGATGCAACTCATAACTCCACTTGATTTCTGGCAAGATATGGGCCCCAGCGTCTCCTTTTACCAAGGTATTCAGGTGCTTTCCAGCTCCACCCTTAGTCTGAAGGGATTTTTGCAGTTTGGGAACCTGGACAATTACTTTTCATATTCATCCCTAAAATATCTACTTTCATAGTTTCTAGCTTCTCCTGAAAGATGGTTTAGCAATTTTTAACTTATTATCATTTTCAATAATTGTTCATATCACTTTTTTTTTAATTATTTTAATATTCCCATAGGAAAATGAGAAAAACAGAATGAAGGGAAAAGAATATTTCTTTGAAGTTTTAATATTGATTTTTTTTCTGTACAATCAAAACTTCAACTGGCAGCTTATGTCAGCAATCTAAGAATCTGTTTTTGCTACAGAATTTCTTGGGTCAAGAGCCTTGGGGAAAAAAAAAAGGAGAAAAGAAAACCACCAGGATTTCTATTTCTACATGATTTTTCCATGGGAAGGCTAGTAGGAATTCTGCCTATGGAACACCAAATAAAATCTGGCAATTTGCAAGTCATTACCTGAGAGACTTGTGGAAGTCTTGGGGAATATTTACATTAACTTGATTCTTGACATCTAACATTGTAAAACCTATTCTACCACAGTTTCATACAAAGACAAAAGAGACAAACAGAGGGGTGCACTTTCAGTTTAACGAGGTGAATATAATTTGATTTCCTCCACAGTCGAAAGGGAGTGAGAGACCACTATTGAGGTCCTTCTGGGCAGAAATTTATAATAGTTTGGAATCACCCTTTGGAACAGTCTTTGAGTTCACAACATAGAAAATCTTGGACAACCAGCCTCCTTTTTAAAGTATCTTTTTATAATTAAACTTATGTGGTGAGAAATTCCCCATTTTGCCCCTCTCTATTCTTTATAGTGGGCTTTCATTTTTATAAAAACATATTTTTTGGTGAGATGCTCTGAATTATGATTTAAAGGGTTGTAGAAGACACAGGAATTCTTCTGGTTTGAATTTCACTATACATTGCAATCCATATGTATAAATATTTTTATACTATTTTGTGCTTGTAACCAATGACAGAAAATCCCAGTGTAAGAAACGTCTTGATTCTTAACTGGTTTTCAGTGTCTTAAGCTAGAAGATTTTTTTTCCCTAAATTTAATAAAGCTTCACTGGTGCTGAGCCAATATTAATTATATAAAAAAACAAATTAGTGGTCTGTCAAAGTAATAGAGATAAAATTATCTTCTTTTTTTCCAATGGACAAACCAGATGGCCCCCAAAAAATCTTATATTAGGGTCTTTGCTAGTCACTGAGAATAACCATATTACTGATATTTTGTCAAAACATCCAGTTTAAGATGTCTCCTAGGAATAGCTGATGAGTTGAGACTGAACTGTTCGCTTCACTCTTAATGGATAGCATTTATAATTCCCTTTTAACATCATAATTGTACCATATTATCACATTCATCACATTTTATCATCATTTCTCAGTCATCGTTTTGCATGTGCTGTTAATGTCCTTAGCCCAAGTCACAGCTCTCATCAATCCCAGTGGTCTCCAAGAGGCTGCAGTGTGGAGGCCTGGAACATCTCCAGACCCTTTCTGAACCTGAGCCAGAACCAGGGCACAGTGGCAGATGGATATCCACACCAGGGGCCTCACTTTTTCCTGGGACAAATTAGAGCATGGGGAGATGAGATGGATGCTCTCTTGGGTTTAATCTTGAGATAGATTTGGGGTTGGGAAAACTCCATACCTACAGGAAAGGGCTTGGAAGAATCTTTAATATCCTATATATCCTATATTACTTAATAGAGCTGGGCAAAATATGTTCCTAACTATGACATTATCTGAAGTGCTTAAGAATTAGTGAAAAAAAGTATGTGAATGGTTTGAAAAAAAATAAATAAGGTCAAATTAAAAGTTTTGTCATAATTTTTAATTTTTTAAAAATTATATTTTTTATCTTTTTGATTGTTTTATTCTTTTCAAACAAAGATAAATCTAGACACAGCGCATAATTTTGAATTGAAACCTTTCATTTTAATGTGTAGGATTTGGATAATTTAAAAGCTTTGTTTACAAAATTTGGATTTGCAAGTATTAAAACTGCCAAATTTTGCCTTCAATCATCCACTAAAGTGACTTTCTCCAGCAGGAAAACATGAAAACAAAATTTCCCAATTTCACTGAAGTGCCAGAGGAGCTTAGAAAAGGTACTAGACAGAAAAGTGCCCACCTCTCGATGCCTTTCCAGCTTCCTGGAAAACACCAGTGACTGTACTGAGACCTCCTCTGCCTTCAGGAGGTTGTTCTGCAGCCCGCTGCAGGAGGAAGAGCTCTTCAGGACATTGAGGAGCAATGCTACACTACCCCTAAGGTTTCAGTATATGGCTTGTAGCTCACCTGAGGACAAGAGAGACAAGAGAGAAGAGCTTTTTCCGCCTTCACACCCCCACCAGGCACATTGGAGCACCAGGTCTTAGGAAGTACCACCAGCAGGATGCTGACAGTCTGTTCAGCAAGTATCCAGGGGGAGACAGGAGGATCCCCATCTCTCTGCTGCCCCTTTTCCCCTCAGCAGAAACCACAATTTGCCTCTTTTAATGCTACATGCTGGACAATAGCCCTGAGCCTGTAAACGTGACCTTACCCGTAATCTCCACATTCTTTCTGCATTCACATTTGCTCTGCTGAGGTTCACCTCCATTTGCTGTAGCAAGTCCAGAGTAATAAATCCATAATTTCAATTCCATTAAAGAAATAGAAGACAGTAGAAAGTCCATTTCCATGGAATAACTGCATTTTTTCACTAGATTAAGGTTTTTTTGTTTTCAGATTTAAACCTTACACGCTGGCACAACCTAAAATCCAGAGATAAAAGTTGCTCTGTAAGAAATAAGTGTTATTCTTATTGATTATATAATTATCTAGAAATGCACCACCACAAAGTCCTCAAGGTTTAATCTATGTCACATCAGAGCTTTATTGCTATTGCAGTCACTCTGTGGTACAGACAGACTGAGTAAACATTTAATCAGAAAAGATATTTAGTTTCACAGCAGGGTGGGTTTGTGAGTGTGTATGTAAGCACGAAAGTTTTTTCATTTGACTTAAGGGGGCCAAATGTTGCTCTCAGATATGTACATGCTGTTCCTACTAACATCTGCATTTTTGCATATATATACCATTTCTCTCAAGGGTTCCAAAGGGAGTGATTTTCAAGGCCTAAATGCTTAAATTATGATGTTATTTATAAGTCGTTATTTAAAAACACTAACTTTCTAAGTCTCAAAACCATCTACTGCATGAGATGTTGGAACAATAAGGGTTTATAAAAAATTAAAATGAGAAGTGTAGCTGAGAAGTTAAGTACCTTGCTCAAGATCTTACCCAATCTAGGACAAAACTCACATCTGATATTAGTTTCTCTTTAGAGGGAAACTCTAAAGAGAGGAAGGGAAACATGCCATTCTGGAATGGCCAGACCTGACTAACTCACTATATGATTTCTCGTATTTTAGAGCAATCCTAATTTATTCAGCTTGCTTGCTTTATTTTAGATTTAATTGCAAAATATGCCCTTGTTCTAAATTAAGTTCATTAGTTCACATGGGTAACGAGAATAGCTATCCCTCTTTAAACTACTATGCCAGAGTCTGAAATGATTTCTCTCTGTAGATAAACTGGTAATGAAATCAACAGAGTTGCAACATGATCCCAGAGTTACTTTAACTTCTTGTTCCATCAAAATCTACTGGCATTTATTTTTATACCCATTAACATTTCAAATTAAAATCTTGGTGCTACTTTGACATATGTAAATGATCCTGCTGTCCACATGGAGTTTACCTGTGCATCAATAGCAGGCTCACTGTGGCTGGTCTGGGGTTACTGCACACCAGCAAAGAGGGTCTAAGACCCATGCACAGTTGGACTGATCTACCTGCAGTTCAGTGGCCCCACCACACTTGGGATGAACCATAATGTGAGCTGTAAGTGTAGGCCACGGTGAAGTCATTGGACTCTGGGCTCAGAGAGCAGCCCCTCCAGGTCTGAAGCTACCAGTCAGTGACTCTCAGAGCTGGCACCTGACATCTCCAGGGCTAATCGTTGGAGGGGGGACAGAAGCAGGATATTTAGATTTTGGGAGGATTGATTGGTTTGATTTTTGTCATTGTGGGTGGAAACTGACTACAAGCCCTTTTTCTTCTCTTGGTTATTATCTTTGTCCCATCAATAGTTACCATCTTTCTTTTAAGCCCTCACAGCAATTTCTAGAGAAATGCAAAGCCAAAACAGCTGTTCAAAGAATCAAATCACTTGCTATCAGTTCTAGTTTTAGGTTTGGGCAACACAATTTTTTTGGTTTTTAAACATGAGCAGCCATGCATACAGATGACCCCTTCCCATAGGACTCAATCCTGTGACTCATTCTCCTGTTACAGGATCAAGCTGGGTGGCCAGCAACCTGCTCTTTACTTTATTAGGGACAAATAGTAAGCAGGAAAATAAGACATCTGGAAGGGTTGCTTGGAACTGTCACAGCAAGTGCCTCAAAGGACTGAAGGATATGTCTGAATGGGAACTATCCAGAGACTCCATACAACTCCAGAATAGCCAGGGTAGCCAGAGCAGCCTAGACTGACTCACCAAAGTGATGATGAGAACCAAGTAGCACAGTGTTGGAGAAACTGTATTAGTTTTGGTTCTGTGATGGAAAAAGGTTTGAAGAGAAAAGGTGGGTTCATAAAAGCATCTCTTCACTTTAACTTTTGGCTTGAGAAAAGGAAGAAGCATGGATTAGGGCTGAAGCTTGTAGAGTAGAGCCTATTATACCAATTATAGGTATTATATAATTAGTTGGTTTTATTATTATTTTCTATATAACACAAATTAAATTTGGTTGGAGAAGTGTTTGAAGCAGTCAATCTGGGAGTTCACTATTCTGTAGTGTCTTTCGGATGTGTGTTGTCAAAAAAGAATCACTTTTTTTTTTAATAAGGAAGGAGGTTTCATGCCTAACATGAAATTCGGGTAAATCACAGAATCACAGAATCAAAGAACATGCTGAGTTGGAAGGGACCCACAAGGATCATTGAGTCCAACACTTAGCCCTGCACAGAACCATCCCCAAGAATCACACCATATGCCTGAGAGTATTGTTCAAATGCTTCTTAAACTCTGTCAGGCTTGGTGCTGTGACCACTTCCCTGGGGAGCCTGTTCCAGTGCCCAACCACCCTCTGGGTGAAGAACGTTTTTCTAATATCCAACTAAACTTCCCCTGACACAACTTCAGACCATTCCCTCAGGTCCTGTCACTGATTACCAGATCAGTGCCTGCTCCTCCTCTCCCGCTCAAGAGCAATGATGTAGTCTGAAAAGCTGAGAGACTCCAGAACACACACATTTCAAAAAGCAAACTCTAAATGAGGCATCATCCTCAAGCTTCACTGTCCAGCCACTAAGGCCTGAGATCTAGAAAGGAAGCCTCAGAGCAGCACTGATCTGAAGCCAGCAGCCCACAACATTTGCTAGTGCAAGCGTGACCTTGGAAAATTTTAGGCAGAAAGGAGTTGCCAAGCGTGCCCTTTGGGATGGAGCAACTCCATCAGTTCCCCTTCAGGGGAGAGACACAGTACAGGACTCACCATCAGACAGCATTAGGGAAAAGCCACTGCTGGCTGCACCTGAGTGACTTCAATTTCAGTTCGTGAAGCTCCAGTGCTGCGGGAAGAGGATGAAAAAGCACCTGAAAAAGTCACTGCCAGTGACAAATATACAGAACAGAGACATGTTGGAGCACAGAATTAGGTGCAGAACAGCAAACAAACTTTATCTACATGCTACCATCTGGCTCCATTGCTTATGGGAGGCTTGAGGTGGTATAACAAGCTGGGTTGCTCCAAGATTTCCAAGAATCCATGTTAAAGAGATTAGCCCTTGCATTATTCTATATGTCATTTGTTTTCCTTTTTAGTTAGTCCAACAGATTAACAAGAGGATCAAAAAAAAGAAGCATGCCATATCATAGAAGAATGAGTCAAAGAAAATAGGAAATACATTATTTTACATTCATGTCATAAATTAGCCAATGGTGAATATCTAATCAAAAATGTACTTGGTACAGTGAGAATATACAGAGTATGGGACTAGAAAGACCAGATACTGAACATATTGTTAATTCATGGAGCAGGGATTTTTCACTTATTTCACACATGTCTGGTAAGTTCTGCTGAGTAGACTCCCTATTTCATTGTTTGAATGTGTGTAAGCTTAGAATGAAATGCAAAAAGTTTCAAATACAAGCAGTCTGCATATTTTGAGAAGAAAGCTGTTTTCCTCCCGTGACCCAGGGATACAGGAGTGGAGAGAGCTGTTCTCTTCAAAATATAACTGAGTCTTCTTAATGACACAGTACAAGATCTTATTTTCTACACTTTATACTCCAGTATGTTATTCTCTGAAATTGAGGCTGTATTTCAATTTCAAAAAGTCTGATGCAATTGAGATGTAACATTAATTAAAATTACCTCATAAATATACAGTTACAGTGCTACTCTTCATTCCAAGTTTGAGACAGCAGTTACAAGGCATTCACCTGTCCTCACTGCATTTATGGCATCCTCACTCTAGAGGAAGTGCTGCAAGAATGTGCTTCAGGCAATTAAAAAAAAAATTGTATTGCAGTGTGTTTGAAGAAACTTAAAATTGGGGAAAAATAATGAAGAGATTTTGTGCTCCGTTTCTTTATCTTCACACACAAAACTGAGGATATCATATTTTGTTATAAAATAAAAGCAGTCTTTACAGTCAAATTTTAAGATACTACTGTAAATTTAGATGGATAAATAAAAACAAGGGGTGTATAAATAAATGTTCCATAAAAGAGCAAAATGGGTGCACACATTCTATAGTAGCCTCCCTGCCTTAAGCCATCCCTGCTGTTTTATAAGCAGAAAAGGTTTTCCAGGTAGTCCTATAAAACACAACTACTAGAGTTAGTTGGAGAATATATTTTCTCTGAAATGTTGGAATAGACAAAAAAGAAGGTATCTTTCAGTCTTGTAAGTATTCTTATGTCTTTTTTTTGGCATGTTAATTTCTGGTGGAAAATACAATTTTTTAAATTATTCCTCTATGTACTTTATTCTAACTTGAAAAGAGAATACAAAAACAACTACAGATGTTTGGTGTTTTTTATTTCCAATTAATTTTGGTTTAGGAATAACTGTTCAACTAGGTCAAAATATTTTTCTGTTTATTCAAAGTATTTTTTTCAAAAACTAAATCCAGACATTTTAGTTTTCTACAAAACAAGCCACTTTATACAAAATTCTTGAATAGTAATATCTTTCAGTGAAAAAAGTTCCAATCAGTACATCCAAAATACATTGCTTGTACTACTTCTTTAGAACACAAATGAAAGTTTTTAAAACCTAGAACACTGAAAATCTTGATGATATGTGATCCCTGTAATCATTGCAAAATAATGTAATGATAGTAGTCATTTTGAAACAAGCTGAAAGATCACCTAAATAGAAAACCCTTTCCTTGGTCACAACATTAGCATATTATGAGAAAAATCCTCAAGAATATGAGGTATTATAGAACAAACTCTTTATAACTTGACATTGGTAGCATCATCTGTGCTTTATGCAATCTGTCTACTGAGAATACACAGAGAATCAGAATTTGGAAAAGGGTTGAAATAGCCACAGAAGTGGTTTTCAGTGTATTAGACAAGCAGCTATGAAGATTTATATTACATACATGGATATTTGATAAGACATTGTTATGATGATGTCTGACCAGACTCCACCGTTCTAGCGTATGATAATTCCAACACAGCATAATCAAGGCAGTTTTCCTCACTGCACCAAAAATCAGATTTTCAATGGACCATCACAAGGGACTGACAGGGAGGATTCTTGATCACCAGCAGTGCTAATCACAAGCTTTACTTCTCAGCAATCTCCATTTTGATTTCTATGTGTTTCCTGTCTAAATTCAAGTGATGTTTCATGTTCAGTGGTACATTAATGTATGAACACTTCAAACTATACCCTTTTTTAACTCATGATTGTTTTTCTTTCCAGATAGTATTTCATTCTGTGCCTTCCAGTCCAGCTTTTTACTTTACCCACATCTGCCTAGTAATGTTTAAATTTCTTCTCCATGAGCAGAGAGTGCCATCTCTGCTCATAAATACTTTCACAAAGGCCAGAAAATGGAAAATGTATTAATGTCAATACTGTATTTCTATTCACAGGTAGTATGGGTGCTGGAAAGGTGATTTACATCCTTACCAGTTGCTGCCTCACACATTATATGTTTATCCTTACCCTGTATAAATTAGCAAGGAAATAATCTTTGTTTTATTCTACTGCTCTATTCCTCTTTTACAATATTAGATAATTGGTCGTTGTCTTCTGGTGGGAACGACAAAAGTTAGGAAAATATTATCTGGCCTTTTAGGCTTTTTCTCAAATTTTTGCATATTTAAATTAATCTTTTGCCTTGAAATTTCTCATTACCCTTTCTTGTAAAATATATCATTTATGCAATGCATTATGCATTTTGCCAGCTCTCACCTGAATGTGCTTATTATCAACCTTGCCTGTGCCTGCTTAGGAACACTCCATCAGTTCTTGCTCTGAGCAGCTGATCCTGATCCTACAGCAAGTCCTTTGACTCCTTTAGCTGCTCATGGATGTGTCTCCCCAGCATCAGCCTCCTAATCCTATCCTGGCTGTACGTTTCCTTCGGCACTGATCCACTACCAAAAGCTCAGCTGCACCTGTGCTACTGCCTCAGTAAGGTGGGAAGATCTTAGCTGAGAGATGGCTTCATGCAAATGGCCTTCATGTGTTCAAAACCTTGCAGCCAACCTGGCAGGAAATGAAATTAAGTTACTCAGAGGTAGTTGGGTTGTGCTTTCGACAATGTGGCAGGGTTGAATTTTCAGCGCCCATCCACCCACTGTAATTCTGACTTCATTCCAATAGCATAGGACAAGAAAGTACAAGTTTCTCAAATACAAGTCTTGGGGTGTAATTATCCTTTGAGCCACTGAAGAAAAATACGGGGAAAACATTTTTCTTTTAAACTGCAGCTTTAAAGATGGAAAGCATTTTCAGTGTATGGAAATGTCTTTTAACCTAGCTCTGCTGGGTATAAAATGAACTTTATTTTGAGTGACAGTCTGCTATTTTCTTCTCAGAATCTTCAGTCTAACTCTATTTCATGGTGTGTCGACTCTCTATATGATTACTCCAATATTCAGGTGCAGAGAAGTAAATGTTTCATGAAAGTGATGTCCCTGTCAGTAGTGTGCATATCATCTGGCCCCCTGAGCTGTCAGTGAACAGATTGTAGAATTACCATTAGAATACAGGAGCCCATAGCTGCAGGCAGTAAATGGAGAGCCGGTAAGCATATGTCACCAGCGTGATATTTTAGCTTCGTATGAATTTGTAAAGTGGAAATAAGCCAGCAGTACCACAGCAACTGCTAACTGTTCTTACTATCCATGTTTCCACATTACACCATATGTTCACAAAATTTGCAGCAAAAAAGGAATAAAAACGGCTTTCCACTTTTGTGAAATATAACTTTGTGAGATGGGGTTTAAAATTTCATTGGTCTAATGCTTTAGAGCTGTGTTTACCCTGATGAAATATCACAGGATTTCTGTAGATGTCTACCTAGGAAATTACATTTAGCTGCCAGCAGGATAAAAACAAGGCACATCTGGTTTGATCCTCTAGGGATGAAGGTGCTAGATAACGTTTGGATTTCAAAGTCAAATTATGGTTTTAATCGCATTCAAGATGCGGTTGGATAGCAGTCCATCCATGCAGGCAGAAAGAGAGTTCATCAGTGTTGGCTTTCACTTTTTGTTATTAACCGTGGCAAATTTTGTCTCTCAAATTTGCTACAACTGTTTTGAATTAAAAAGGAAGGCCTGGGGTCAGTGAAGAGGTACGTTTACCTTTAATGCCAATTCTTTATTTTCAAATGTTCATTTTAGAAATTATAGGAAGACATGGTAATTCCATTAGGTCTTAAACCACTTACAAATTATAAGTTCATTACATCACTTTCCATGGCCCATATTACACTTTTTCTCATTTGTAGTAACACTGAAGGAAACCCAGACTCCTCTCTCTAACTCCCAGCACCTAGTGCAAAATAGTAGTTGACCAAAATGCTAGTATTTGGACACATATTGAGTCTGAATTACATTCTGCAGATATCTGTGCCTCCCTATCTACTCTGCAATTTGAAATGGGAGGGACACCATGTCAGAAGGACATTATGCTTTTAAAAGATGCAGGATACTTAGACACTAAAACAAGATGGGGTAAATTTGGGATATAAGCGTTAACCAGATCAGGGCCCTGTTTCTTAGGTGAATAAAGCATATGATGGTCCCTTCACCCAAAAGCTTATCTGGTACTATGACAAGACATTATTATTAGACAGTGAGAAAGAATTTTTTTGCACTGTGCTTTGACACAGAACAGCAGCTTTTGATCACCCATTCCCAGCCCCAATATGCACTTATCACCCATTGTCTTGCAGAGGGTAACAGGTACCATTAACACAACTGTAATTATTAATAATGATTCAAC
The DNA here is from genome assembly GCF_003945725.1 of Corapipo altera. NCBI lineage: Eukaryota > Metazoa > Chordata > Aves > Passeriformes > Pipridae > Corapipo > Corapipo altera. The sequence continues at coordinate 6,664,149 of NW_020884883.1, read as the reverse complement.
CAATGAATAAATAGATGGCTATTTTCTTGGCTGGAACATGATAAATAGAAGTAGTGACATCAGAGAAATTTCAGTCTTAATAGCTGACAAGGTCATACCTACTGAGACACATCCCATACACAAAAACTAGAGATGTGTTTAATTATTTCCTTTATGGAAAAAAACCCAAACAAACCACCCAGTCAAATGTCATGACCTTCTGAGCATCCTTGTAGAGTCATTTATTTGGTAAAGCATTTGGACAAGTTCAGATTTTATTTCTTGGAGGTGAAAAAGAAAACACAGCTCTCTTGTTCTGATTTATTGGCTAGCTGAGTTAATTTGTTCTCTCTATGGGATTATTGCTATGCTGTTTGCTGGCCATCATTTGGAATTGTAAATCTAATAAATTTTATGTGCACCTAGAGCTTTTCTGTGGTAGTCTTTATACTGCTTAAGTATAGATAAATAGAATAATAATAATACATGTATAAAAATAAAGCAAGACCAGGGGGAGGTTACAAATTAGGAGATACTGAAAGACGAAAAAGATGAAATTGCAAACAAAACCAAATCCTCAATCATTGACTGTCCTATGAGGGAATAGTCTTATTGAAATCTGGATTTTTCTTTTTTTTTATGTGTGGGTGTGTGCGTGCAGCGAGGTCCATGATCTATGACTGCACTGAATTTGAAGGTTCTACACAATGGCATTGTGAAAAATCACCAATATACCTGCAGCATACTTGCTTGCTTTCAGCAATTTTCTTGGCTACAATCAGATAAAGAGATTTGATGACCTTTATTTACCTTATTTTTTCCAAACTGAAGGCTTGCTTCACCTTAGTATAGATAGAAAGGAATTGGTTCACATACCATGGCTGACAAATTGATGGTTCGGATTTGAGGAAACTCTCTATAAAATCTACATTTTGAATCTTAATATAGTCTATATATTATTACATTTACACATAACATGGTAATAAGAAGGATGATTTGAGAGATTTTTTTATTTGTGTGTGTATATATATATTTATGGTAAAGAAGGTTTTCATATTGTCCTCTAGCGTTTCAAGTATTCATCAGATAGGTGTTCCACAAAACCCTGGCTCCTGTTGGATTACTGGTTTATCATTTGGTAAACCATCAGTTGTCATCAGTACAGAAAGCAAAAATAACATACCAGTCTCAAAGGCCCTTGTTTACATAAAACTCCAGTTTAAAGTATGATCTCTCTGATATGCTTCTCTCTGTAGAGATAATTGTATGCAAAAAGGATAGAAATCTTGACAATACTTTTAGATCAACCTAAAAATACCCACTTGTAGCTTTGCATTATCTTTCCTGGCATGTTTCTGTTACCTTTTTACTTTTTAGACTTTTTTATCCACACTGAGAATAAAATTGGTTAAAGATTATTGGGTTCAAACTTCAACTCTGCATAATGTCATTTATTTAATAAGAATGTTTAGGTGGAACCTTTTCTTGCTGTAACAAAAATATTTGAGGAACTTGATATGATTCTTCAGTATCTATTCTTCTTTTTTTCACTGAGAGATTCAATTAGCAGAATCTTTCATTTTCAGCATTTCATAATGAAAATTGTGGTTTTCTTCATTTTGGAATCATAGAATAGTTTGAACTGCAAGGGACATTTGAACAACATCTAGTCCAACTCTCTGCCATGGGCAGGAAAACCTTCCTCTAAATCAAGTTACTCAGGGCTTCATCAAACCTGGCCTTGAACATTTTCAGGGATGAGGCATCCACAGCTTCTCTGGGAAACCTGTTATAGTGTCTCACCACCCTCACATTAAAGATTTTCTTTCTTATGTACAATCTAAACATGCCCTCTTACAATTTATAATCATTGTCCCTTGTCCTGTCACTACAAGTCATGGTAAGAAGTCCTTCTTCATCTTTCTCATAAGCACCCTTTACATACTGAAAGGCTACAATAAGGTCTCCCTGGAGCCTTCTCTTCTCCAGTTTGAACAAGTCCAACCCCGTCAGCCTTTCCGCATAGTAGAGGTGTTCCAAACCTCTAGTCAATATAGTAGCTCTCCTCTGGACCCATTGTAACAGGTCTGTGTCGTTCTTTTTTAAAAAAATCTTCAGTCACGTGCTTATATTTTAGGTGAAATTTCCCCCATGCTGTTTTTAGATGAGATGGATAATTTTGTGTATCTAGAACTTAATGGCAATTGATTATTTATGCATTTTTAATCTAGTAAATAATCACAAAAAACCAACTATCTACCTAAAAAACTGGCTACTTAAAAGTGAGAAAAATGAGTGAGAATAAAACCATCGGCAAATAGCCCTACAACCTTGTCCTGGAGCAAAAAAAGGGGTAGCAGGAGTCAGTAGGGTCTCTGTGAGGAGGATAGAAAGAACCAAAGGGATGTTTGCTGTAACACCAGCCTAGAAGATGGAAGGGTGGAAAGAAACACTACTTGTTTATTTGGACTTGCTGTTGTGACTATACAATGTTTTTGTCTGTCTCTAAAGCTACGGCTTGGGTAAGTTCCCCTGGTGGCTCTGCAGCAGGACAAGTTCTCTGTGTGCTGCATGATATCAAGGGCTTCTGGTTCTGCTTGACCTGACAAGCCATATCTGAAAAGCCTGAGAGCAACTGGATATTTCTTTCCTCTCTAAACGTGTACACAACACTTCATGTTGAACCAAGCAATGGGTTCAAAGAATTCTTTCTAAGTACCTTCAATCTTCATTTCTCTCAGAACATACAGAAAACCATGAAGAACTGGGTGTCCACCAAAAGGTCCTTGGGTTTACACCCCTGCAGAATCAAGATTGAAGGAGATACTATGGAGCTCATCTGCCCTGCAATCAGAGCAGATCTCAGCTAGCTCATCTCAGTGGAAAGCAAGGCTGGACTGTCTCACCGTGGCATAGCTAGTACTCAGAAAGCTGTTCTCTATACTTTTTCCACTTGCTCTGAGGAAGTGCAGCAACTGTCAAAACAGGAAGAAATATCATCACCTAAATTTCACCAGATAAGAGTTCTAGTGGGCAAAACTCTTTCACAGGCTATGTCCACCTGAAATAAGGGTCTTCCTATCAGCTATAAGAACACCAGAATAAAATAGAATCTGATCATATAAATACAAACTCCAACAGGAACACAGCATATTCCCTACAACGTCTGCAAAGTGTTGAGATTGATGAAACCAGATCTTACAAGCAATTACAACATCACCAAGACATGCTTGGTGAGGATATCAGTCAGCCTGCATTTCTCTGTCCCCTGGAAGCCTGGAACAACCAAAGAAAAGAACAGTAGACATGATATTTCCTCACTATCAAAAGAAAACTCAAACCCTGAAACACCGAAAAAAAAAAAAAAGCAGATTTATGCTGGGCAAGATGAGTTATTGCTTTCTTTTTTTTTTCTCCTTGTGTTTTTTCACCTTAGGTACTTCTCTGAAGCAGACTTCTTCTTAAACCTGTGCTAGTTTTTAATCTCAGCAGCACAAATAAAAACTTTGCAAACATCTGTTTCTGTTTCTGTTTGTATACATTATGAAGCAATTCTTTAAAGAAGAAATCTGTAGGAGAATTTACTACCCAGGCTGAGGCCTCAATTGCCAAATTCTATCTGGGATCTAATCCTATAGCTGTATAATAAATCCGGAAAATGATGTTTACACTGCAAATGCTGACAGAACTTTCACCATAATTACAGCATGTTACTATAAATACACGTCTGTGCCGCATATATATGTACTGTATCCACATATATACCCTGTATGCGGTGTTTTTATTAGTCATATGGCATTTCATGTTTGACTTTTTTCAGAAGTAGAGATGTTGCAGTCCTGCCCTGAACACAGCTAACAACAGAGACAATAATAAAATTATTACTATATTTATTGTGGCAGATCCACACAGCTGTCACCTTTGATGATGATATATTGATACAATAGACTGCAAGAATAAGCAACTGACTAATGTATATTGCAAAAGATAAACCTGCAAGTAGGAATTTTGTTCTAATTAAAGGAGAAAAAGACAAATGTGCAGGTGACAGGACTACCTCAAGACACTTTTTCTAGTATCTCACAGGAATCTCTCCAAAGCGGGTTTTAACAGCCTTATGCTTTCTAGAAACTCAGAGGAACAGAAAAAAACCAAACCAAACCAAAACAAAAAAGTTATTTGGAAAGAAAGAAGCATCCACAAGGTGCCCCAGCACACATTACTCCTGCTCTACTTGAAAAGAAGGCAAGAGCTCCATTACAGTATGATATCCCTCAGGGGTATTGTCACTGTTGTCAATCAAAACAAGTTTTTCAAGAACACATTTACTAAGAAAACCTTGTCTTTTTGTGAGGGGCCGCTGTCAAGACTTGTTAGGAGTAAACAAGGCAAGTCCCCTCCCGTTTACATTGACATCAGAAGGATGCACATTTAGCTGTTTCTCAGGCTCAGCCTCTCCAGTGTGCAGAATCCTGGAATATGCTGAAGCAGAAAAGCCTGATATGTAAGGACAGGCTTGGAGTGAGTCAGTGAAACATAAACAGACTCTACAGGACAAGGAAACCACAATTACTGTGGGGAGGCAAGCAAGGGGGTTTATCCGTGAAGTTTTCTGAAATACTAATTGCAGTTTCTTTCGTGACAATTAAGACATTTCAAAAGATAAACTAAATAATTCTATATATGCAAAACCATATATGCAACAACCATTCAGCTTACTGGTCTTATTCTGCAGCTCTAGAAGGGCAGGGCTAATTCTAAATCAGCTGAATTAGTTTTATCTTGAGTTCTAGTAATAGTCAGTGCTTAGTCTTAAAGACTAAATCCCCAGAGTCATGAGTTTCTAAGATAATCTCATGCTTTATTACAGGAAAAAGCAGAATTTTTGTTGTTATGATCAAAAATTAGCCTGAGAGGTTCCCCAGGGCTCTTTAGCAGGAAAGCAAGTAAAAAGTGCCAGAAAGCTTCTTGCAGTTTTAAGCAAAACAATGAGTTTTCTCTTCTTTTTGTATAGACAAGCAAAACCCCAACTCAGACAGCAAAATCAGAAAAGCAAAATAGCAACAAGTGATAGGAAAAAAAAATTGAAATTGAACTAATTTTTTTAACTATTCTACCTGTAGTAAGATAAGAGATATGAGAATGACATTCCTGTTATAAGTAATGCCTGAAGCATGGAGGGGCTGAGCAAGATTTTTGATAACTCCAGACAGAATGAGACTACAGAAATATCAACTAATCAATTGCTTACTGAATCAACTTGCTGCCTTAGGTCACAGCATTGTTATTTACAAGGTCTGGCCTCTGGATCTCGTTCTTACTACCTATGCAGATTCCCACAAATTTTCACCTTTTATTGATGTAACAGCACTATTTCATGGAAAAATATGGGAAAAATTATCATCATTTATGGAGTAGACATATAAATGCAGAACATATAAAATTCAATGCTATAAACCTAATCCTATATGTATGTTCTTCTAAACTCATATTACTAATTTTAAAAGAGAGGTCATATCATCAGTAACTACTATATTTCACCTTCAGAGAAATCATCCCTTGTAAATATTTTCCACACTTTTTTTTTAAATGTGTACTTACAATGGAAGTATTCCAATACTTTACTTAATTATGTATGTATATATTTGTGTATAAAGGCTATATTTACTTAACTATATTTACTTAAATCTGCATCGTTTTTTGATCAGTAGATAAAGGCACTACCGCACTATTTTGGTTGAAACAACTATTATTGATTCTTCATTTCTTGCAAAATATCTTCAGATTTTTGTATCTCATAGCTAGAATTAGTAAATGGAAATTGTATTTGCTAGTAATAGTAAACCTAATACCTTTCTATCGCAGTTGTCTTATGAAAACATTTACAGTAAAAGAAGTCTGAGGTCTATTTACCTTGCATTTGTATTACAAAAAGTTATACCATGACTACAGAAGAAGTGAGAACTACTAGGATATTTTGCTTTGCTTTGTTGTTTTCTTTCATATTATCCAGAAATTTGCAAATCTGAATAAAGACTGAACACATATTCAGAACTGAAAACAATATGTGTAACTGTATAGACATTAAATATTCCATAACTGAACTTAGGATTGTCTCTGGGACAAAAGAGTCCAGTTTGCAGGAGGCATCCTTGAGGGAGACAGATCTGGAGAAATGTCTCCAAACAGCAAGGACAGTTGAATTGTTCAAGGGAAAAAGGGCCAAAATAATAATAACCATTAGCAAAGAGCAAGTACACTACTGGTTTGAGCTGAAGTGACATGCTGACACAATTCTGCACCATGGAAAACAATACAGAAATTAGAAAGCTTCATACATAATCTATGGGGACTGGGAAAAGTTAGATGCAAGAGAATTTTTTTTATAACCTAGTCCCATAATATTTCTGAAAGACATTCTTTAAAACACAGGACACATGCTATCTAAATGAAAAAGTGCCAGGCAGTGACTTTGAGCACTGACTGGGACTGCTAGTCTTCTGCAGTGCATAATTGGTAGCATATTCCCTGGCAGAGTTTTCGCCTGTCCCAGTTACAGTTCTCTGAGACAATGACTGGGCACAGTTCAGGGGATAACTTGTGCCAAGACCATTCCCAAAAGGCCATGTGGAGAAGAATGCAGTGGTTTGGGTATCCCCCAACCTTCACTCTCTTAACTTTGCAGCAGTCAACGCTGCACCCTCAAACACTCCTCTTGCCACAAGACACTTCATGCAACACATTCCCACAGCTTCATGTTATAAAAAAATCACTCTGGTAGATAACAGTCTTCACATCCTTTCACACCCTACAAGTAAAAAAGAAATCAAATATAAAAATAAGTTTCTTTTAAAAAGCCCAGACAAGTTACAGGAGTCAGAACATACCCCTAAGACCCTTGGGCCGTAGGACTATGACAGTGGTATCTGGTCTTGTTTTATTTATTACTATAGACAGATCAAAGAGACTTTCACTGATATCTATGATGCATGCTACAAGATATCAGATCTCTCAACACACACACAGTACTGAAGATACCACTACACATTTTGGTTTTGTATTTGTAGTGGTGTTATTGCATCAGTAGCCAATTCAGTAAGACAAATCAGCAATATTTGATGGAAGAAATTTGACAAAATATCAATTAAATGCAAAAGGACATTCTGAGTGTCACAAGCTTTTAATAAGAAACCCACAAAGTTCAAGTCATTATCACCCAAGGTCCCTGGCAGCTGACAGATATAAGGTCAGCTCTTCAAGAGAGCATGGAAATAAAACCAATACACAGACACACAGTGGTGGCTGTATGTTCACCTCAGGCTATATAGCCTGCTGTGTTATGATGCGTAGTATTTCCAATTTCAGTAGCCACTGGCAGATGAAAGAACAATGTGACTAGCAAAAAATTCAGTCCTCTTTGATTCCCCAGCTGAAATGAAGAAGAAAGCTTTTTCTAGCTGGTTTAGTTAAGGAAAAGGAAGCAAACACTCATAAAAAGAACTTATAGAGAGCAAGGGCACTGGCTGACATTGCTGAATACATTGCACATTTTCTTAACCACTTAGCTACAGCATCTCACTTTACTGCAACACTGTACCAAGCTATTTACTGCATAAGAAATGTAAGAGAACTGGCACTGTGAGTCTTTGGTGTTGTAACAGAGTATACCAATGAGTAAAAAGAAAATAGATGTTGTTGAGGAAATATTCACCTTGCCTAAGCTTCTGGCTTTCATACACTGAAAATTTACATAAACTGTCTGGAACATCCAGATCCTGAGACAGTTCTCCACAATAAGGCCAAATGCTTCCTTTTGGTATCACCTGAGATCAGAAGATAACTTCACCTGCCACTTGTGAAACTGCAGAAGCATAATTCTGTTATCTTTGACAGAATATGTTGTGGTAATGATTAACACTGCAGCAGAATTAACACTTTTTTTAGCTAATTTTCATCTATTTTTTTTCCTGAATATCAAAACAATAGAGACTTATTTTAAAAAAGTTAGGGATTTTTATGTTCATTTTTATTTTTATTGGGTTTGCATCACAAGGTTTTGGTAGGTGAGGGGGGCTACAAGGGTGGCTTCTGTGAGAAGCTGCTCAGAAACTTCCCCTGTGTTCAACAGAGCCAATGCCACCTGGCTCCAAGGCAGACTCACCACCGGCCAAGGCTGAGTCCCTCAGCAATGGTGGTAGCACCTCTGGGATAACGGTGCCCTGGTTTTGGCCAAGGACAGGGTTAATTTTTGGCAATAGCCGAGAAGAGGTGTAGCTGAGGGGCATGGTCACTAATGTTCTTCCATACCACCTCATCACTGCCAGGGATTGGGGAAAGATACTCTCTCTTCTGAGAAGAAGGGCGTTCCTTACCGTGGGGAGAAAGCACGGTGGGAAAGAGCCGTTTCCTTGTGTCATACCTTTTGTTATTAATATTGTTGCTGTTGCTGTTTATTTTCTTATCTCATTGCTGTTTCCAGTAAATTGTTCTTATCTCAACCCTGATTTTCACCTTTTGTGCCTCCAATTCTCAGCTTCATCCTGCTGGATGGGGAAGGTGCAGGGGAAGGGGGGAGCAAGCGGTAGCATAGTTTTAGCAGGACTATCATTCCTAAACCACAACGGACTTAATTTGACACCCAACTAATGTTGGGTGCTAATGTTGCTGTCATAGCCTCGTAAGAGAGTACAACATGGAAGCTGATGACTGCTAAAATTTTCCTAACACTACTTCCTCCATCTTCCCCCTCTCATAAAAAACCAGTGCACTTCAGTTAAATGTTTGCATAAGTGAGTTCACAAATAACTGAAATACTTTAGAAAACATTTTCCATCTTAAGGCAAAGCATGGAAATTTTTAGTGTCAACTGTTAAACACTTGAGGAAATTATATAGGGATGCATAATGGAAAGTTTCTGGTTGCTTAAATCTACAATCAACATATATGTTATAGAATCACAGCATGGCTGAGGTTGGAAAGGACTCCTGGAGGGCATCTGGTCCAACCCTCCTGCTCAAGCAGGACCACCTGAAGACAATTGCCCTCAACTGTGTCTAGATGGCTTTTGAATATCTCAAAGGATGGAGACTCCATAAGGCCCCCTGGGCAATCTGTGCCAGTGCTGGGTCCCTCACAGTAATGACATGTTTCCTTAGGTTCAGACAGAGGCTTATGTGTTTCAGTTTGTGCCCACTGCCTCTGGTCTGCCAGTTACAGAGGGTGTAATGGTCTGCAGTGTAAGCATATAGAAGCTAATTTACAGATTTTGTTCTAGTGGTACAGGACAGTTCCCAGAAGAATCTTCAGTTCATCTGAAAGAAGGAAAGACACAAGTCTCCCAGCTGCTCATGGGTTCAGGATTTGGCACTGGACATGTTTAATTCCAAAGGTGTGACAACAAGCCTATTTCTTCCAGAATTAACATTCATTTTCATACATCTCAGATGAAGAATTTTAAAATTTTGTAGTGGGTACGACCTGTAGCTTTTCATTCACATTAAACTTTGCTGAGCTGCAATTCTTTTAACTTCTCTTACAGCTATTTAATTTCCCTCCCCGTCATTACCAGTCATTTTTGTTTGGTTATTATTATTTTCATTTGTTTCTTCTTGCAAGAAATGGAGGAAGATAATAGCTATGTCACAGTGACAGAGCACCAAATCTGGGCTCCAGCCCTGGTGCTGTCATGGCCATGTCACAGGGAGCAAAATGTTGGTGGTGCCTGGATGGGTACCTCCACCAGCCCACTATGGCCATGGAGGACACAGGTGAACAAGGGCTGAGAGAAGAAGGCAGGGAGGAGTGGGGAGGGCAGGAAACCAAGGTCTACCTGTGGCAGTGGAGGAAGGCTGCTCCTCCTTTGCTTCTCCTGTGTATTGCAGATGGGATATCTAGACAGGGATGTGACCAGACTACAGCATGCTCCTGTATTCTCCCTCTTCTGCCACTCAGCCAGAGAGTTGCCAGGCTCTACAGGACAGACAGGCACCCCATCCTGGTCTTACAGCAATCTGGAAGCTTCCCACAACCACGGGCAGAGACAGCTCCACACTCTTTCCCTGTGGCCAAGGGTTGGGCCCCACATGAGCTCATGGTACCAGCCCTAGCATTGTAGTGGCCATGTCACAGTGGGAACAATGCTGGTGGTGGGCCCCTGTCATAGTGGGGATGGTGACATGATGGCCCAGGACGAATGCCTTGTGGCTGTTAGGGAAATATGGGATGGACAGTCCTGGTGTGAGGCTGGTAAAGCTCCAGGCAGGGAGGCTTCCCAGGCTGACAGAAGGTAGATGCTCCATTTGTTGATACTTCTGTCTTTGACTGCCACAGACCCAGACAGAGCTACAACCAAATTATGGCACATGCCAGTCTTCTCCCTCCTCCAGCACTCAGCTGAAGAGCACTGCAACTTGTACTAGGACATGAACCTAAGCTTAAGGAAACATCCATAGCTTCATTCTGTACCACATCATGGTCCTACAGGTGGCTGGAGAGTTCCCACAGCTGTGGATGAAGGGAGCTCCACACCACCCACCATCTCTGTACCCTGTCATGGTCCTAGATGCAGCTGGAAGGGCACCAGAGCTATGGACAAAGGGAGTTCCATGCTACCCCCCCCCTTTCCTGTGTGAAACTTCTCCATGTCTAACCTCCTTACAAACATGCAAAGGAAAACTAGAATTCACCTTGTGAAAAAGACAAGTCTAGAACTTCATCAGCATTATTTGTCTTAGTAAAAATCTGCAATGGAAGCATCTATGTAATACATACTAGCACCAAAAATCTGCCTTATCTATTTCCTGCTGATTTTCTAAATATTTGTTCTCTCAGACAGAGCAACAGTAATTTATTAATATTTATTGTTAAGCCCTGAGGATAGATTTACACTTCTCAGGAGGGAATGCATATATATGTATTTATGTATATGTGTGTATATATAGATATTCATTTGCATGTATATATTAGGTGCATATTATACGCATAAAGGAAAAGTCACCATATGGAAACAATGCCAGATTTTGAAGACAACTCACCTAACAACTATGAAATGACTGTCCCTGCAGCCCTAACTCTGCCTGCTGTATATGTGGATCCATTAGATGAAAGCATGCAGAGAATGAGAAAGACTCCATGGTCTGAGGCAGCAGAGATAGTTGTGCCTGTTTATTGAAAGAGAAGATTTCTTTTTCTTTTACTCTTTAATTTTTACCTTATTGATTTTTTGCTTTTTCTGTTTGATGAATATTGATTGTACTCACACAGTGTTGCACTCATACTAGCGTTTTTTTTCTCTCTTTTTTATTCACTACGGTAATTTACTTGGGGTATGAAAACTGCTGAGTGTCACAGAATCACAGTATCACAGAACTTGGAAGGCACCTATTAAGATCACCCAGTCCCTCCCCAGAGGAGGGTCAAATACAGCAGATTGAGTGTGCCCTCAGCAAGTCAGCAGTATCTGCTGATACACCAGAGGGTTGTGTTGCCATCCAGAGGGACCCCAACAAGCTGGAGAAATGTGCTGACAGAAACCTCCTGAAGTTCAACAAGAAGTCCTGCACCTGAGGAAAAACAACCCCATGAACCAGTGTGTGCTGTGGGCCACCCAGATGGAAAGTTTCTCTTCAGAGAAGGACCTGGGGGTCCTGGTGGACACCGGATTGAACGTGATCCAGCAATGTGCCCTTGCAGCAAAGAACAGCAATGGTATTCTGGGCTGCATTAGGGAAAGTCTTGCCCGCAAGTCGAGAGAGTTGATCCTGCTCCTTTATTCAGCTTTGCTGAGGCCACACCTGGAGTACTATGTCCAGCTTTGTGTTCCTCACTACTACAAGGAACCTACTGTATTGTCCCATCAGCAGATAACACGGTGGTTAACATCTCTCACAAGGACAACCTTGAGGCTTCTTCCAATTGTTTGAAAAAGGTTCTCAGCAGAGTCATCACCTGTCTCCAGGTGGAGCTCTGTGCATTCCTGCTTCTCTCACACATAAAGGGCAACTCTTCTTCCTCATCATCCCACCCTGTCCTTGTTAAGAGCTGATACGCCTCCACTGCAGCACTCTATTCATGTGAGCCATACTCTCACTTGTTTGTGGTTGCACCCAAACCACAGCCCTGCTTGCTCCCTGTGCTGCTGGGTGTAGGCATTTGGGATACAGCTTTTCTTGTGCTGATTTCCTAGGAAGGGCATGAGAGCTTCCCCCTCGTGCCACCCCCTCAGCATGGATGTGCCTGTGCTGCAGGCAGGGCCCTTCCACCCTCTTTCCAAGGTGTCCCCTGCCCGTATCACCCTGCACCCTTTGCTTAAAAATCATAGAATCATAGAAGGGTTTGGGTTAGAAGGGGCCTTAAAGATTATCTAGTTCCAAACCCCCTGCCATGGGTAGGGATGCCACCCAGGTTGCTCAGAGCCCCATGCATCCTAGTTGTGAACTCCAGGGGTGGAATACAAAGCCAATCCACAACCTCTGCACTTCACTGTCGGCCTTCTCTTCCTTCTCTTCAGCTTCCCTCCTCCTCTCCCAGCAATTCCCACTGTAAATCCCTACACATCAGCTTGGCCAGCCTGCGGACAACGATGGCTCTGCTGCCCTGTCCAGGTGGATCCTGACAGCCCGCCATCTCCGCAGACGAATCTCCGCCGCCAACACCGTCTGTCGGAAGCGCAAGCCCCCTGCCCTCTTCCTGAGCTCCCCATCCTTGCAGGGGGACCGCCGGGACCCCCCCGGGACCACCCGGGACCCCCCAGGCGGGCGGTCCAGGGCGGGCGGGGCCGAGCGGGCTGAGGGGGCCGCCGGCTCCCTCTCCTGGCCCCGCGGCGGCACGGCGGGACATGGGCCCTGCTCTGCCCACAGGCAAAAAAACCCTCCAGATTTGTGGGGTTTAACCGAGGCATTCGTATTCCCCATTAACCCCCGGCTTCCCAAAACAGAGCACCTTTTCTCTGCATGCGTTAATTCAACACAGATAGACTTAGCACCGAGTGTCTCCTGATTTCTGAAGGGGAAAAAACCTGCTGAGTCGAGCACTCTGAGCAAGTGGGAAAATTGGGTTCAAAACCTCTCATGAGGAAGAAACAAATGATTCCTTGTCCTGTGTTTTCTTGATACGTGTGCTAAACACCAAGCTCTAATGGGAATGGGAACAGCTCCTGCATTTAATGAGACTAAACCTGCATTGTTATTATACTGGCCTGAGATTAAGCTCCTGATTCTGCATCACAAGTGGAGAGAGGCAATATTCAGTCTTAAGGAATTGTCAGGGATTTAGAAAGGGCTGGGAACTCAGAGGAAAAAAACATGTAAATAAAATTTATCACTTTTTTTTAATCAAATCATGGAAAATTTGGAGAGACTCAAATGTGACAGCAGTCTGCAGTTGTCTCAAAAAAAGTCAGTAGTGTTTTCATCTAGCTCTACTGTAACTGTAACAGTGTTGCTGAGCAGCAGGTAAGTGGACATTATTTGGTGCATTGACTCCATGAGCTTTATAAAACTTATGCAAACAAGAAGACCAATAGTGAATTTATGACAAAAGATTAGGGGTTTGTCTATAGGGAAAATTCAAGAAAGATTCACTCCTTTAAGTGGATTATCAAAACCTCATTAAGCTTTGAGAATCCCCTTATTCAGTATTAAATTGTCTTTACACTTACACTGAGTGAGTTTTAACACTTTAAATTTACACCTTCAGTGTATTTGGATTGATTTTCCTCAGTGTCCCTGTTTAGAAAGATCTCAAACAATTGGATCTTAGGCAGTTTGCAGCAACACAAAACACTTTAAGATTCATCCTCTCGATCCAGGACCGAGGTCATTACTGTCACTGTGGTGAGGAATCTTTCCTGTACTGTCTGCACTGTAATATCAGTCTAGAGATGAAGACTCAAAAGCAAGATTTAGACCTCCGTATGAAAGTTAAGGTAACAACTGCCAGTACAAGAGCAAATGGCCTCAAGTTGTGCCAGGGGAGGTTTAGATTGGATATTAGGAAAAATTTCTTCACTGAAAGGGTAGCCAGACATTTGAACAGGCTCCCCAGGGAAGTGATGGAATCATCGTCCCTAAAGTGTTAAAAAACACATGGATATGGAACTTGAGGATATGTTTTAGTGGTGACCACAGTGGTGCTGGCTTAATGGCTGGACTCGGTCTTAGTGGTCTCTTCCAGTATTAATGATTCTATGCCTATTGAAGTTAGTCACTGTCCTGAACTTCTTTGTAAATATAGGAGAATGCCAGTATCAAAGTCTATAGGAACACTCTCTACTTATGGTTGCACTGATTGCAGTTGTTGAAGCCTCCCTAGAAGTTCAGCCTCTGGGGGCTCAGTTCGACTGCCTGAACTCGTGTCTCACAAGACAATTGATGTTGAGACTTATTCAATATATCCACATGAGAACAGCAGATAAGATGGACATATCCTGAATGAGAAAAAACACTAGGCCCCCCCAGATGAAACTAGATACTGATGTTTAGTTAAGCAAAATGCACCCTAAGTCTTCTGTACTAGAAACAGCTGATCGTTGTTTCACCTTTATTGACCACAATGGCAGGTCAGACACATCCTGTAGCTTCAAACAAATACATTCACAGGCCTTAATTTTGAACTTAATCAGATTTCAAATTAGTGGTTTTGGTCTTGATTTTGGTTGGTTTATGTTTGGTTGGTTTTGGGGGTTTTTGGGGGGTTTTTTGTGTTTTTTTTCTTTAATTCTGATCTGAGTCAGATGTTTGATATGCATTCAGCTGAATTTCACATATAGCAGGGTTTTAGGTAAGACACAGGCACCCATATCCCCTGAATTTGTGTGACCAAGTAAGGGTATGTCAGTCTCAGTCATGAGGAAGAATCTTATGAATTTTGTGTCTGCAGAGCTAAGCAACTTGTAACCCTATTCTTAACATGAACTAATTTTAGGCACTCACATCCCAGTATAGATGGAATTGCAATGGGCTGGATCTTCTCTGGCATATCTGTCTTTCAGACTGGAACAAAGGACATAGGACTGCTTCTGACAATCTCTGCTCACTCATTTTTCCATTGCTGGAATTTTGTGGGTGAATAAAGTTTCCTAAGTAAAAAAAAAAAAAAAAGAAAAAAAACCTGAGTGATTTTTTACTGGCCTCTTACTCAGATATACTCTTGTGTCCTACATAAGCAAATTCCTACATGGATAATATGCATGAGAAAAAGAGAGCAAATAGATTTTCTTAAAGGACAGTCTTGTCCTGTGAGTTCTTTTCAGATGACTCAGCTTTTTCTTCAGGGACAAAATCAAATAAATTACATGTCCCCTGATAGTTTTGGGAACAGTGGAAAAAATAGTGGAAGAGGTGGGAGTGGGGTGGCACTCTTCTCTTGTGACTTCCACCCATGCCTTGATTTTATGTCAAGCTGAAAAACTCAGATGTGCCGTTACTCGCCAGGTCTGGGGTGGGAAAAATTCTAGGAGCAGGAAGGCGCCCTGTGTGTGCGCGGCCGGGCGGGGCGGGCGGGGGGCGGCAGGGGGCGCACGGCCCCGGAGCATCGCTCGGGGGCTCCGCCGGGGGGGCAGCCTCGGAGAGCTGAGCGCTGGACAAATCTGCGAGCATCCCAGCCCCAACAGTTGCGATCCTTGGCTGCCGTCCCAACAGCCCTTCCGTGCAGGCAGACTTTCGCTGGAGCTGCCGAGCGGCGCTCGCGCAGATCAGGTTTCAAAATTGGGATCTAATTTTAAATGAGATGTCAAAAACCGGGACTGACAAACAGTGGGAAAGACTGTAAGGAGGCAGACCACAGGTAATCTCTGTGAACAGCTCGGCAGCCATGCTGACAGCTGGGAACGGGAACCCCGGAGCGCTAACGTGAGATCTCAGACTGCTACCCTGACCTCGGACAAACTGCTCGGGGCTTCTTCCTTCAGGTGTTGAGCTCCTCCTGAAATGCTGCTGAACAGTTTGACAGGATCAGTGGAAGCCAGGAATGTTACTTCATTCTCGTGAAGTACTCGGTTACCTATGGGAGCCGTTTTCCTTCCTCACTTTCTCTGTGTATGAAAGAACCCACCTTATGGAATAAATAAAACCAGGACTACAGAGCAAAGTACTGCAGTACTCCCTCATAAAATAATATACTTCAGTAGCATCACTGCATTTGACTAGGGCTCTTGTGTTTTCTTTTCCTTACTCTCTTTGGAACATTACAGACCCTTGAAAAAGTCTCCAAGCCAGAAGCAGAGAAATGTGGCTGTGCAGAAGGGAAGAAAAGTGGCTAAAACAGCCAGGCAGCCACTGTCTTGGAAATACAAAAAGTATATATAAAAGCATTTAATTAAAATAAGCAGTTTCCACTATGTCCAGATTAAATAGTCTGGATAAATGCAGTCACTAAACAGACATAACAGCACCAGCTCAGATGAAGCCAAATCATCTGCTGTTTAGAAACTTGGGTAGCAACCTTCAGCTGGACAGCTAGGCAGCAATAACAGGAAAACTCATTTGTCAAGGATGAACTAAGGACTTCTTTTTACTCACCTTTTTTAATTTTTTCCCTCTTTTTTTGTTGTGGTGGTGTTTTTTTGTTTTGTTTTGTTGTTTGTTTGGGTTTTTTTAGATAAAAAGTTAGGAAAAAGTATGACAGCAGAGACAGTCTGCTTTACCAGACTACCTGAAGAGTGGTTGCTTGAAGGCTTCTACTTGAGTCCTAAAGCAGGGAAGGCAATAACATAATGCAATGGGATGTAGGTTTTTGATGAAGAAATATTTCTCATTGTCTGTGAAATTTTTCAATAGTCAATGCTTTTAATTTTAAAAGCAGACATTTTCTGTCTGACTGAAGAAGATGCAGACATTGTAGAAGACACTAAAAAGATCCAATTAAGAACCAATTTCCTCTATATCCTCAGCTCATTTCATATTGCCACTGTCAGTGTGTCTTTCCTCACCTCATTCCCTCCTAGACATGAGACCAAAACCCAGATTTCCCTCACACATGATTTCCTACAGTACATTCAACAGTATTTTGGTCCACTCTTTGCCACCAGATTATTTGGTTATTTCTGATCCATCCTGGTTGTTTTTTCTTCTTTCTTTGTGCATGATGAGTGTTTCTGTCATCCTGCATGCCTGAAATGGATGTTGGCTTCCAGATCATTCCATAAGTCAGGGAATAGAAATCTGGGCTCAGACTGCAATCCAAGAAGGACTCTTTATATGTACAGATTTTCCCATTGTCTTCATCTATAACATTATGCAGCACCAGCACACTACGAGTGCAAACAACTCATAGGTTTTTTAAGTTCACACATGTTAGGGTGACTTGCTGAATTAGAGATCAAAGTATTTGACATTTTATAGATTATTAGACTATCTAGAGGTAGAAGCTATTAGCAAATAGTTAAAAAGAAAAGATAATCGATGATGCTTTCATTAGAGAGAAAAAAAACAGAGAAGGTGTTATCAGTGCCAATCAAAGTTGGAGACTGAAATCTTGAGAAATTCTGAAGTGAGGAATTTGTTTTCAGTCCTTTCCTTCTAGTAGTATTATAGAGACTGAAATCCAGGTCCCTGATTAACCTTTGAGTAAAGAATAACCTTCACCTAGACAGCTCTACTTTCAAAAGAGTTGGCCTTTGTAACAAGAGCCTGTTCAATTATTCTTCTTCAAAGAGTGCAAGCAACCAAGAATGTCAGCTTCATAGAAGGAGCTATAATTTTGAAGCAACTTCCTGTTTGTCGAACTTTGTTTTTTAATCTCGGTGTTGTAAATGGAAGGAAACGTCACAAAGGAGATTTTTCTTTTTCTTTTGTTCCATATTACATTTTGCAATTGCAGAAGCTTACAAATGAAGATTGTTTTCTGTTGTTGTTTATAGATTAAAAGTGAGCAGACTCTTTCTGCATACATAGCTACCAAATACCTGATAAATTCAGATCTGCCAGATAATATATCACTGTGTTCTGGTTCAAAATCAAATAATGACCTCCACTTAAAAAAAAAAAGTAAAGAAAAGCCGAAACCAAAAAAGCAACCCAAAATCACACACTAGCTACTATTCAGAAGAAAAAGACACACAGCTGCTGGGTTTAGACATGAAGTATCTCCCTGTAAGAAGTCAGCCTGTCAAAATCTCTCTCTCTTGGCAAGGGCCCAGAAGGGGAGTATTTTCACAAAGATGAAAAGAGTGTTAAATGCTAACATTCTTCCAGATTGGATACGCATTCTTTCTTATACATATTTTTGTTATGAAACAAATGCATTTTGGTAAAATTAGGAACGTGTTTCAGTGTTTTCTCCTCTACTGTGTATTTTGTGTGATAATATGGCACTGATTTCCTATCTAATTTAAACCAGTTTAAAATAACTGGTAACATCTAGTAGCTTCCTATTCTTCCAACCTTTATTTTCTCTTCAGTGTGTTTTAATACAGAGAGGGGAGTTGGCTGAGGTTATTTACTTTCTGTTACTTTTCTGTTTTAGAATAAGAAGACATAGGCTTTGACCTTCTCCCTTCTGTTCATGACTTCCTCACCATCACCAAGCTTTTGTCCCAAATTATTTGGTGGAAAGAAATGTTTAGATTTAAACTCTCATGTTTTATGGTCTGAGATTCAGTTCTTGAAGGACAATAAAAGTCTTTACCAAATGATATGCTGGTTTCTGCAAACATTCCTCCAGTATTTGAAAGCTAGAAGATACATGTACTCTTTCTTTGTCAGCGCTTATATTTTACAACGTTTCTGATTTGGGGGGTCAAAATTAGTGTTTGTCCAGATATCAAAACAAAACCAACAACAGGAAGAACAAAAGAAGAGAAAAGGGAAAAAAAGGAAAATAAGAAAATCAAATCTATAATCTTCTCCCCAAATACATGCTCTTCAGAACTTCAGAACAAATGAGTGGGTGAACAGTATGCACATGAACAGACACTTTCACAAATATCCCTATAAACCTAAACCGTGCTCTTTGGGGTGCAAAGAGGAGCTGTACTCACAGGTGCTGTGCAGTAAGGGCAGGCTTAATCTCAGAGGCTGAAAAACTGCAGCCTGATAACATTAAACGTGCTCAGATAGTACTGGATACACATAATATGCAGATATCAGGTACTACTCTCATTAGAAGACTGAATCTTTGTCTTGTCTTTTAAACGAATTGTTTTCTTTTCTAGCATAATAGCCTTTTTCAAATGCTTATGCTTTCCAGGAAAATAGTTTATTTTATTCAGCCTAATGTGCTTTCCTAATCCCCTTTTTTCCTACATGGTTACTGACATTTTAAATAAAGTAGTCTTCACAAAATAGTGTCAATTAGACAATCAAGCTTTTACAGATCACAAATACTCGGCTATAGACATAGGTAGGTGGAACATGGTTTGGAAAAGAAAATATACTAAATTAATGAAATTAATGTGAAGTCTTAACCTCCCATCTCTATCTAGAAAACAATATATGTGCTTTGTTTTAAACACATTCTAACACTCAATTCCTAATCTGAGAAGAAAAACCCACCCTCTACTGTGGGTAAGCTTCCACTCCAAGCAAAGCATCCACCAAAGCAATTGTAGCTGACATTCCCTCAGGATCACTGCTAGCATGTGCAGCCTCCGAGTTTCCTTGGAAACTGCCATGCAGCAAGCATGAGATTATGGCACATGACTGCTAAACTGTATAGCTTTACCCAGGAAAATAAAGGAATACAAGAATGCTAAACAGGACTGCAATCTACCTCTCAAGGACAGTAACTGCTGATTTTCAACCTGAGGCTTCTAGTGGCCAACAGATTGATTCTATGTAGTCACAAAAGATAAGGAACTAAAGCAAATGTCATTTATAAGCTTATGCTCATTCCATAACAGCCTGGTTTTCTGCTGGGAGGGGGTAAAACTGAAAAGCAACCAGAAAAATCACATCTCCAAAGACCTTCTACAAGAAGTCAGTTGTGAGGCCTTAGGACATTTTCCTTAGACTGAGCTAATCTACCACATAGAGACACTTTTTAAAAGAGGCATTCTCTCTCCCGATTATATGTTTATACACTGTTTATACAGTGCTGAAGATTAGACGGTGAGAATGGCCACAGTGGTCCAGCCAAGTAGCTACCAAACTCACCAGCCTGTATCTGACAGAGCCTGTAATAAATAAACTGAAGAAGAATATAAGTACAAAGAAAAAACGTGATTCTTTGTATTCAGGCACTTTTTAGCCCTTGCATTGAAAACAGAGTGACCAATTGTTATCTATTCACCTTCTTTCTACTAATGATTTTACAGCTCCTCTATCAGATTCCCCTCCAGTCATCCCAGTTTGAGGCCAGAGAGCACTAGACTCATTGTTTTACAGTGCACTTTTACATGCAGTTTGTCTGTGGTGATGTCAGCTTGGAACATGCATTTTCTTGTAGCTTTATTAGGCGAGACTGATTAGCTGGGTCCTCAAATATATAATTTAGCCTGGGGGCTTTGTAGTCTCCATATGAATTTGACCCAGGATATACAGGTCACAGGAAAGCTTAATGATATGGGTATTTAGATGTTCTATGGGAACCCAACTTTGTTGTTGCCATCCCCCTGCAGCAGTAGCTATTACACTCGGCCTCAAATTCATTCATATTAACTTATATTGACTTCAAAGGTTCTGATTTAAATCCCACCTCCCCTTGCCGATAAGTTTCTGGGAATCTCCTGCATCCCTCTAGACCCTGCCAGGAGCCTGTGGCTCTGGAGCTGCTGGGGCACCCACCCAGAGCCATCTGGTGTCTGCCCGTGGTCCTCGGGGGCACCGCTCACTGAAGGACAGCTGCCCAAAACAAATGGCGACCTCTGTCATCTGGGCCATTAATTGTTACAACATCTGGCAACTGGCTTTCTTATGAGAACTGACATTTGGTTGCTTTGGACCAAGGATTTTAAGATCCATGGGCCAAAGTAGAAAATGGAGCAGATCCCAATTTTTTATTTTTTTTAATAGGCACTTCAAATGTTTTGCAGTCGTTTGGAATAGCAAGATAAAATCTCAAAGCAAATAATAAAATTATTACCGTGAGAGAATCCTTTTTGCTAAATTTTTCCTGGTCTTATCCCATTCCTGCCTTGAATTAATATTTTGCTGCAGCTGTAAAAGCTTCTCTAAATTCTGTTACAGAGACTCTTCTGCATGTCAGTGGTGAATTTAACCAAATGTAGTGACTAGAATTATTGTCTCCACTGAATGTAGGTGCTTGGTCATGTGAGTTTCTATCCAACTTTACATCTGCACCCATGTATACAATAGCAGCAAGCTGGTCTGACTCCCTGTGCTCACTCTGTCTTCTCATAACTTTTCTTCACAAGCTAAATACAACAAAAAAATCAGGGTGCCTCTAAATTTGAAATATTTCAATTTGAAGTATTTCAAAGACACAAAAAGTGTCTTTGGTCTTTTGCTGCATTCATAAAACAATTTGAAAAAAAAAAGAATTGAGAAGAGGAATATCCTTGAAATATTGGCAAAGCTAGTAGTGAACTTCAGAAAATTACATTCAGGTATTGTGTACATTTTTATTGTGTTACTTCAGTCTCACAGATGGCTGCAAATAAAATAAATGTTTAACATAAAATACTTATTTTAAGCTACAAACATTGTCTTTAAAGATCCCTTCCTTAAACTCTAGGGTTTTGACAGAAAACAGAAAAAAAGCAAATGACTATCAAATAAGCAACTAAAATAAACTTTCAAAAAATAAACTTTCAAAATGAGAAATAAATATTATTAACCACGAAGTAAAAGAAAACTAAATAAAATATAAATGTGACCAACATGTAGATATAAAGAAACATAGAGGTTATTAAATTGTATAGGAACAAATTTATTATTTAAAATCTACTAACTGCAATAGCTAATGCAGACTTTTAGATCTAATTGAATTAATCAGCATGAGCAGATACTAAGGTGCAGTGGCTGCACTGGTTTATCAAAACACAAACCTTCAAATAGTTAATTCCAGAGGAACAAAAAAAAAAAAAATCTAAGTGCAAATACTTATATTTCTCTGTGTTGAGGTTTCATCTGGGCTTCCTGTGAAAAATGGAGACGGAAAACAATACTGTCGAGCTACACAGCCCCATTTCAAGTACCTCGCTGCAGCAGTCAATGACGGAGTCTGAAATGGAGTTAGGCTTGTTTAGCATGCCTGCAGGGTCACGCGGAGTGACCCGGTCCCGTCTGGTTTCACTTAAAGCTCAGATTTTCTCCATGAAGATAACGTGTTCCTCTGATATTTAGTTACCTGGTCTCCAGAAAGACCTCATTTTTCATGGTGTGATTTTTAACCTTTGTTTAAGATGTCTTTTTTTTTAACGTAAACTCTTTTAACCTGATATATTTCCTTGAAGAACATGTGCTTGCAAAGAAAATGTTTGGTTATTGAAACATCTTAACAAATCAAAGTTCACTGTAGTTTTAGCTTGCTAGGCTATAAAGGGGTGTTAAGGCAATCATTAAGTGTTCTTGCTTTAATTTCTTTTGATATTTTGTGCTATAAACATATGAATATTCATATAAACTATTCTGTATGTTCTTATTCTGAGAGCTTTTGTACTGAAATAAATCATGAGCTAGCACTTCCATGTTTTTTTTTTTAATTCAAAACGTTTGATTCATGATAAACCAGCAAACAATTTTTTAATAGATTAAATTATGACAGAAATTGTCATGAAAAATGCCAGCAAACAGCTCAATTGCCTTCTGAGTGCAAAATGCTCCAAAGTATTGTTTGTATACTGAAGGTTTTTTGAGGGAACTGGAAAATTATTTTTTTTTGCCAACTTCCCTGGCTTAAATTTGTATCAGGTGGGATATAGGTTGGCACTGAGAGAGGACCTGACTGAGTGCATTTGGTTGAGAACTTGCTTCTGTTTGTCTGACAGCCACAAAGGCACACTGGATGCAATATCTGTGCAAGTACTTTCTGCTTATCAGGAATGGCAAGTCCCAGACCACCTCCCTGTCCAAGTGCCCCCTTAAGAGGCCTGATTGGCATGTGAGGAATGTGAGGATTAGTGATGTAAACTGCAGCAAATCCAAAGTTTAAAGAGGGTAGAATCTATTTAAATATGTCACTAGGAGTTTGGAGTTTGCATTTTCCTATTTCGCTTTTTCCAGTCTTGTCTTCCTAAACCTCCTGACTAGTACTTTGAAAACTTTGCTTGCTCTCCCAGTCACAGGAACAGTCTGCCCCTGCACTACTCCTTAGCATCCCTATTTTGTCCATCCATCTATGCCCTATCTCTCAGTCTGCTTACTTGTTTTTGTTTTTGAGAGAGGGAGGGTATGGTGTGTAGTTGACACTGTAAAGGAGATATTTCAGGCATTGGGCCTATACCTGAGAAATGACAAACAATTCAGAGCATCAGTGCCTGCACAAACATGAAGCCCTTTGACCCAGGAACCCTACCAAATCCCTCCCATTTGCAAAGTCCCTCCCTGAAAAAAGCACAACTGGTGAAATCAGTGCAGCTACTCATCACCTCCGAGACCATGGTTTTACACGAGGATTTTGCTGGTGGGAAGTCAGTTTAAGAAGTTTCATCCCCTTTTTTTCCCTCTCACCTGCTCATTCCTTTCTCTGCCACCCCACCTCTTGTGTGGGAAGCTTATCAGTCCTTCAGCAAGGCTAATTCATTCATTGGTGTTGCTGCTGACAGCTGGAGTGATACAAGTTAATAAACAAAGAAAAGCAACACTTGAGGAAGGGTGGGAAAGAGTGTTAGCTTAGATCATTCCACTAAACCATTTTTTAGTATGGTCACCCAGATAGTTCAATTGCCACATCTGAGTACCAGCACAGGTGGGGAAGGCTCTTTTAAACTAGCGTTGCAACTTGAAAAATTATAATGTGGAGTCTCAACTTGGTTTCTTGGGTGTGTGGAGTATTATACATTCAGGAATCACATTACACCTGACTGAGAGGCAACCAAATCTGTTGAGCAACTACTGCTTTGGGGAATATGAGATAACAAATTCTGATAAAACCTGTATGTAGATGTTGAGACTTGTACAAGGGCTGATTCCTCACTTTCTGCTCTCAGGAATATCGAGATATGGCAGATTTTATATTCTA
The DNA here is from genome assembly GCF_003945725.1 of Corapipo altera. Taxonomy (NCBI): domain Eukaryota; kingdom Metazoa; phylum Chordata; class Aves; order Passeriformes; family Pipridae; genus Corapipo; species Corapipo altera. The sequence goes on along the minus strand of NW_020884883.1, from coordinate 6,640,092 downwards.
CTTATAGCTGTGATCCTCCCCATCTGAAAATGGGTGCCAGAAAACCAGAAAAAAGTTAGAAAGAAGCAAAAAGGATAACCAAAGGAGTAAAAAGGCTTCCAAGGAGGCAAGAACAAAGTAAACCAGGTGACATCACCGTGGAAAGCAAACAATTCCAGAGGGGTAGGAGAAGTGCCTATGAAATTATGAGTGTTGTTGAGGTGGTACATAAGGATGGTTTGCTCACCATTTCATCCCAGTAAAGGAACAGTGACCCACCAAAAGGAGTAAGATGTAAGCTGAATACAAACAAAAAGAGGCATTTTTTCACATTGTATGTAAATAAGGTGGGGAACTTGCTACTGCAGGATGTTATTGCTGCTCAAAGCTCACTTAGATTCAAGGAGAGAATGAACAAGGAAGACGAACCCAGGAATGGAAACACCTAGAAAGCAAACTTGGCACAGGAGGCCCCTGAGGTTCAAATGGAGGAAGCTGTTTGGGGAAATGTCAGTGTTTGCCTCTACCTTCCTCTATACTGCCCCAGGCACCCACCTCGTCACTGCCAGAGATGGGGTAACAGGCTGGGTGGGTTTAGACCTGATTCAACACATCTGTTCTGATATTCTGCAACACTATAAAGCTGTCTAAATCTGGAGCTGGCCTTGTGTTTCTACATGTTGTTATGTTCCTTCATGGGCAAGGCAGCATGATGACTTTATAGTCTATCTACAAAAGAGTAATGTGGAGCTGTATCCACATCCCAAGTTGGTGAGCAGAGAGGAGTGTTTCCCTGTACCTGGAGCCAATATAGATGGGAACCAGGGAATCTGGAAGTGCAGCCCTTATCCTTCCCCATACAGGAAGAACTTTTAGGGAGTAAGATAACAGTCCAGGACTCTGTTCTGTGACTGACTGGGAGCTAAGGGAATTTGATGCTTTTTACGAGGTACCACACACACCAGCTAATCCATCCAAAAAACTACTATTTGTAGCGGTGTGGTTGGTTCCAGCTATAAACTCTCCAGTGCTTGACAACTTGTGTTTATAAAATACAGATCCTTTAGAGCTTATTTGATGAGACAATTTCTCACAAAGAACATTTTGTGACCTAAAAATCAATATATTTAATAAATGTACAGAGACACTAATTGTCTTAGTCTATCAAGACTGGTAAAGTAATGAAGAAATGGATACATGCAGGTGTTTGGCTAAAGCTTTGGTTTAAACTCCTATAGAAGGAAGAATTAGAAGAAAAGTCTTATGTGCATCTGTATTTTCCTTTTAATAATCTCATCATGTTTAATGTTACAATATTACATAGTTCTTATTTTGCATAAATACATGATGATTATAGTTGTATAACCTTGGCAACATAGTGTCCTCTTGAGGCAGCCTGAAATAGAAGGGAAATATAGATTACACTACACTTTATACTAACTGCTGTTTTGGGAATAATATTTTATTATGTTTTATTTCCTTTCCATAAAATTCAAAGAAAATGAAGGTAATTTGGGTTCTACAAAACCAATGATAAGCTGGTGGAGGGAATTCCTAAATCACACTCAGGCACACAGGTGTAGGCAAAGATGGGCAAGAAGATTGGGCTATACTCATGAACACCTTGGATCTGACTTTTTGAACCTGGAGGTCTGAGATTTCAAGCAGGAACTTGTTTAAAAATTACAATCGTATGAAAATTGTGAGGCCAGATCTCAGACACAGGAAGCAAGTGTATGCTGTAGCTTACTACTGGGTGGAAAAGGACACATGGGGCAAAGGAAGTACTAAAAATGAAGCGTCCAGTTGTTCATTAGTTTATATGACCTGAGAATGTGGCCCAGGGAGTCTCTCAGGCTGGCCATTAGGGCCATTGTAAAAGCCATTAGGACTAGCCTATGATGTCAGTGATAAGCTCAGCTTTCATTTAATAACACAAAATAAAGGCTTTTTTCATGGTGGAGATAGAATCTCAGCCAGCTTGCCTGCCACTGAAAGAAAACAAAACCAAAAACCTTTCATATAGGCAGGCAACTTGCTATTTTTTGACACTAAATTGACTCTTGCTCTATTATCTAGGGCAGACTGAAATGTCATTTCTCATAACCAAGCCGGTACTCATTTTTTTTTAGAAGTGTTTTCTGTTTGGTGCCTCCTCAGAAGCAGGATAAAAATTGCTCCGCAGAGCAATGGTACTATATACCCTAGACATGCAAATTATGAGTTTTGCTTATGTGAGGAGGAAAGGGCTAAGCCCTTTACTATAGCATGAAAAGGATAAAGCTAAAGAGATTGTTCAATGAATCAGTGAAATAATTTCTGAAGAATCCCACAGGAATAAGCCTTTGCAGCTAAGGAAGGGTATAGCTTCAGCTTCACCATCGAAGGGCTGGTGTTTTATTCTCTGGCATGGAAAGTGAAAGAGTGTTTCATTAGCATGTGAGCCCATTAATCTTGCATTTGGCGTATGAACTCCCTTGTGATTTGAACATCTGCCTGGAAGGTACCTCTCCGATTAGAACAGATATGTTATTATAGAATTAAAATAAATATCAAATCATGTTTCTGTTTTTCAGCTTGCTTTCTTCATATTACCTGTGTTAAAGTTATCATGGATAAAACTTGTCAGTTCCCAAAGCTGTTAATGTCTCATTAAGAAGGCACACAGTAATAAGGTAATTCAATACTTGTCTATGGGACAGGGTTATATTGCTGCTCAGTCATGGGAACACCAGATACAACTGGCAAAACCCTTGCCTGCAGCTTACAACACAGGTATCCAGGTATCTTTAAATAGGAAACTTCTGTTTAATTCCATGCTATTTAGTGTAACAGTTCCTTAAGTGCTGTTAAAGATGACGCTTGTAGCCTAAAAAGTGGTGATTGAGAAGTTTGGGAGGATTTTGTTCTGCAGGCTAACCTCGAATGGTTACAAATAAAATATCCGGATTTTGGCTGGAACTGGTCTGACTCATCAAAGAGTCAGAGACTGGCCACCAGATCTCCTATGAATGAGGACTGGCAGCTTCAGTGGGCATCTCCTATTTGACTATAAATTTACTGAATAGTTGTCAGCAATTGCTTTGAAAAGACACAGACTAACTGGAGCCTGTATGAGATTGCAGTGATTGGTCAAGATAAAAATTACACTGCCTCCAGTTGCCAGAGCGGCTTCCTGCATGCACAAGTTTTTGTGAAAACTGCAGTCCTTCACTACAGTTTGTGAGGACTTCACAAGCAAATATAAGCAAAGATGGAACTCCAGAAAAAGTGAAAGCATCTCTCTGTGATGTCTTTTTGAACAGAAGGAGCATCACCTCATAAGGGAAAGTCATCTAAGGGGAAGGATGTGTCAGAAGCTGCAACCCCAGCTACACTGGAAGACCAGAGATGAGGCTGAATCATGGAATAAAAGGTGGTTTGTGCACATAAGCCTGAACCGTCATCTGCACACCCACCGAGCTTGAGTCATCCATCCCCAGGTAGACACTGACACTACCTATTCAAGAAGGTAAGGATACTAACAGCGACAGTGTGCTAATACTGTTCTATCCCTTATATTCCACATACAGTACATTCAATTTCTCTTCCTCTCTGAGTCATGATCCTCAGATGAGATAGAAGATTCACAGTGCATCAGCAAGATGATTCTGTAGAATGAGACAGAAGAGAGTGCAAAATGTATTGTGTTTTCAGACTTTTGTGCCTGTCCCACAAAAACGAAAGGAGATGAGAAGCATGAAGAGGAGAAGAGGAGGAAATACACTTCTTACACTTCCAAATACAAAATCATAGTTGTTGGCTTTATGAGTGACAAGAAGGAGAAACTATTATTTGTAGGATTTTAGTACGACATTTGATAGATATAGACATCTGTGTATGTTATGGGCAGTATGAGAATCCATCACTCATCCTGGTCCTGGTTTGAAATGAACTCATACAGGCATTTTTTATTTTAGAAGTAGAGTAAGGAAAAATATCTTTATTGGTGCACAAAATGAGAAAAGAAGATGATCAAACTTAAAAGGAAAAACCAGTGGTGATCTCCTGTCTTCGTAAGGAGAAAAGTAAATAAGATATTTGGCAGCTAGCACACCACATACATTTTGTTTCAGAGGAAAATCTATCAGATATGATTCAGATTTCCCAAGCAGGCAGGCATACCTGTTTCAGCTGATGTTTCTGAGATAATACATCTAATTGTATGGACTGACTGGGCTATAGCACTTCCAGTCATGGAAGGAGGGTGCCAAACATGCAATCTGTTTGAGTTTCTGACTTTTTTTTAGCCAGTGGGAAGGAGAGAGGATGTCCTGCATTTTCTACTCATTCTATTAATTCAGAAATTCATTTAGTCCTAAGGATCTTAAAATTTCTTCCTCTCTTTTGGGGAGATTTCTGCAGAATTAGAATGCACTCAGAGATGAAGGACATATTCTCTGTACAGTTCAGTCACAATTTTACAGCCTGCATGAAACAACACATGTTAAATAACACGCACTCCTAATGTGGACAGCTAAGATCTGCTCTAACTTGCCAGTTGTGACACTTGGCCATGACGACAATTACCAGCAGCACTGGTATTGGTATTTGTGCTAGTATCAATAGTACACTTCAAATCACTAAAATAGCAAAAAACTCCTCTGGTGACAGTCAAAACATATGCCTCACGTTTTGTATGAAGGACACCCAATTTGCCTTGCTGTTGTTTGGAATTAATATTAATAGCAACAATAATATTGATAATTCAAAGTGTCAGCAAAGTGCTAGTTTCTTTAAAAGTGTGTAGGGACAGGCAGTTTATAATCTGAAGAAATCAGAGACAGATAGCTAGTATTACTGAACAAAGTTTAATAGTATAAGCAGAACTATATGCTTGCCTGATCCCCATTCCTCTCCCATGCACAAAAACTTCTTCTCTTTTTAGGGAGATATTTCAGGTAGTAGTGTTCCAAGACTGGATGTCCCAGAAATAGAATCTGTGCCAATTATGATAATTCTTTTATCCATATTTAAAACTAATTTAAAGGAAATGGTGACACTTAAATGCATCTGGGTGATTAAACCATAGTTTTTAGACAACTGATGTTAGTAGAGAAAGTCTTTTATTAATTTTAGTGGAGTTCAGACCATGATATTTAATCCATTTTGCATATTGGTCTCATTTATCCCATGAGTGAACGTGAGTTGAAAAAAGAGATTTGATATAAGCGAAAAAGGGCCCAGTGAAGGTGCATCTCAGATTCTTTGTGAAAGGAAGAAAAAAGATTGTCCATGTAGTATTACAGCTATCTAAGAAGAAGTAAAATATCTCACTCTGTTTCCTTATTCTTCTCTTTTCTTAGACCTTTCCCCTTTTCTGGGTAAGGACTGTATTTTCACCTGTACCATAGAAGCATTTAACACATTGTGGATTCTTCTGAAATCCAAGTAATAACTAAAGATGTTGCATCATTCTGCAGTCTTATGAGTAGCTCCAAAGAACCAGCATATTGCCTTACTCTAAAGTAAAACTACTGGAAAGACACGGCTTAATATTTTTGTACAGTCAGTTAGGCAACATGAGTGAGGTATAGTGTAACATTGGTGATCTTGTCTTGTGATGAAACTGCAATGTTTCATTTTCACAGTGTCCTTATTCTTGGACACTTCAATCATGTTAATGAGCCTCAAAGGAAAACCTACCTGTCTTTGACTGTAAAGTCCACACATGTGTCTGTCAGCAGTAGCCACAGATAACAACTGTTGAGTATCAGATTTTTTGAAACCTAGTAAAATTTCATTGGCAATGTTACTCAGGTAAAAAAGATATTTAAAAAGTCATTGCATGAAACTAAAATTTATTATCCCTAGGAAACCCACAGAAATGGTGATAAGAAGAGTAGGAACAGTTATCTTGAATTATATCTCAAAACTGTTCCTCCTCAATCTTTCCCTTTCTCTACTGTTTTGCTGCCATGGTCGTACATCTCTCATACATGCATACATATTGGAGGTAGCAGTTTGTGCAAAGGACCTTACCTACATCCTGTTTGGGTCTATCTTCTCTGGCAGAACATAAGGGGGATCGCCTTGACTACAGCAAGAGCTGTTACTCTCATAAGAGAAAAATATCTGATCTCAAAGCTTTCTGAATATCTAATGTTTCTACAGCTACACCTGCACTGCTTAGGATGTTTGTACTAGTTCTTGATCCTCAAACTATGTGATTCTGAAGACTCATGTCCATGTACATTAATGTTCACTGCTTCAAGAGCAAATGGATTGCATCTAAACTGTGTACTATTTGAGACAGATTTCTGCTAGCCCACCTGTGGGGGTTTTGTTTGTTTTAGTTCTGTTGTTGTCTAGCTTTTTGTTTGTTTTCCCAGTTCAAAATACTTGGAGTAATGTGAGAAGTACTTTACAGCCCAACAGAGCAAATGTTCTCATAATTGCCACTAACTTTCATCCCAGAAAAGTCTAACTACTTTACTCAGACAGAGAGCTCAGGTGTGAAATTGTACATACACAGAGTGTATAATGAAGAGATTGGGACTTGGAATAAATGAGGAAGCTGACTTTTATGATAGTGTAGACATACATGCACTTAAAAGATATAAAATGGATCTTGTAGAAATATCTAAATAAACCCAAGTAGACATTCGGCTTGAATCACAGATATGTTTATGGGTTTTCTTTTAAAAACTGCTTATATCTTGGTCCAAAAAATACTTCCTCTGAGACAAGTCTTTCTACATTCCTTGCTCTATTGGACTATCTCAAAGGCAACTCTTGGGCACAATCTGTACAGGAAATTCCATTTAAATATAAGAAAAAAGTTTTTTATTGCAAGCATGATCAAACACTGGTAAAGGTTGCCTAGAGAGGCAGTGGGGTTTCCATCCTTGGGAATATTCAAAACCTAATCTAATCCACTGTAGGTGCCCCTGCTTTGAACAGGGGTATGGTTTTAATGTTCTGTGATTATTTTTTTTTTCTGGAGAAAATTCAGGTTTTTCATAGTCCAAGGCTCATAAACTTCTTAATATAAACAGTGGTCAAAATGTGTTGGTTTATGCCTTTAAGCTACTCTGGAGTTCTAACAGACCAATACTTAAAACAACAGAAAAAGAATAAAACTGAGCAGCTTGATGGGTCTTTTCCCATCTTCTTTTGGCTACTTATTAACTCCCATATTTTGTATCCAGAACAGTAATTCACCAATTAAGCTACACTTAGTCTAGACGGTCCATGTCAATGTTTCTACTACTGGAAATAAAACAAAGAAATCACATTACTAATTGTACACATGCATCACAGTTCTTCTCTATATTCTGTCCTGCAGTACAGGTAAACGTCCATGAACATTCCTGTGTTATGCACTGATTTGTCCTCTGATGAGCTAAGAGTGAATGTGTATTGTCGAACTCCACACGAAATATTTTAATTGCTATAAATAGCTATTCTTTTTGTTGTTGTTGTTCTTATAAACTCTGGAGTAGCACTGATATCATGCAGTGGAGTTATGGTATTTTTAACACGTTGGAAAACTTTCATTTCTGAAAAACTTCTAAATATGACCTACTTATTTAATTTCCCTAAGATAAATGTGTTGTGTCTACAAATTATGGATTTGACAAATAATCAGGAAGCATTTTATATTGATCCAAATGGACTGAATAACTCACAATACAGAAATAGAACAGTAGTTTTAATTTTCCCAGAATTATAAAGATATTCTGATGCAATTTCAGATTTTATAGACCTAAGGACACATAAAATCATTATTAATTTTAAAATATTTAAAATAGCTTTTTCTTAGATCTGCACACGTTGAGGATCAGGTCTACCCCAGCATACAGAGAATGGCAAAGGTGAACCAGAGTAAGTGGTGTACCTAGAGTGAGAAGGACAAGACTTTCCTTACAGGTAGCAGAAGTGTTGAGTTAAGAGGAGCTGTAACAGCTAACTGAATTTATTTGCAGTTTAGATATTCTTTCACAGAGTTTTTTAGTATATTGCAAACTAATTGCAAAATTGAAGCCTTATTTTAACTCTGAATTCTGGGAAACATTTCTTTTCCTCATTCCCACCTGATCCTTTTGAAACAGTTTGATTGCTGTCCAGTGGTGAAAGGTCCCAGTGGTGGGATCATCATTTCATGTGTCTTCAGGATGCAGAGAAACACTTAAGTATTAATCACCCTTGTCTTTAAGGCAGGAGTTGAGTGTATTCTACTAATGGTTTAGTAAGTCCAAAGGCACTTATTTTCCACAGCAATTAAATTAAATGAATAATGAACTACATTTATTGGGGTTCTTTCTGCTCTTATGCTTATTTTCCCTCAAGCTACTTCATTGATTTCCACAAAGATATTCCTGATTTATTTAGTCTTTGTTCTGATTGTTGACCCTGCTAAAAAGAGAATTAATTAATGTCATATACAGTGGAGAATCACTACCTATCAAATTGAATTGACGTCAGCATCTCTTTTCACCTTGAGTGCAAAACTGTCAAAGAATCAAAATAAATTCTGAGCGCTTTCAAGCCGCTCAATTTTCAAAGCAGTGACCCTTCTGAATCCAGAACAGAGCCATCTATTTAACTCTTTATCATACTTTTTAAAAAAGTATTTTAATTTCTAAAACATTTTCTTTAAATCTTTCTTTAAAATGACAGTATGATAATGGCAGGCAAAACCAATCCTTGTATTATACTTGATTGAAAGTTTTAAACTTGCTGTCACCCTGATAGAAAAACAATGAAAACTGCTGACTACGTACTTACATTGCTTTGATTGCAACAAACTATACTTTCTGCTCCTAAAACTTTTTCATTCGGTACATAACTGATACGACAGATTCGTTGTCAGTCCTCACATTTTCTGGAGGAAAACATGCAACTGGAATTCTCTTTAGAGTTATGTACAGACACAGTGAATGACAAACATTTTTTTATATGCCATAATAGGAAATCATGCATTCAGGAAACCTTCTTGACAAAACTTGATAATTGTGTGCTCATTGGAATCCTGTTACTGGATTTTTTTTAAAAAATGGCAAAGAAACCCTTTCAAAAACCTTCTGTCTTCATTAATGATGTATGCTTCTTTTTCTTTTTTTCTTGTTGCAGCATATGTAGAATTTTGGATGACAGATAATTCCCATCCAGTGTTTTGCTAGCAGTTACCAGCAAGGCACAAATTCTGCCCTTGTGCTGTTCAGTAAAAAGAGAACTTGTATTAAGCATGGTGTAAAGCTCTGTGAGCAAAATGAGATTAAAATAATGGGAAATACAGTTCCAAAGGGATGGCTTGTATTTATGCAGATTATCCCCTAATAGATGACAGAGTGTAATTTACACTTTTTACTAGGAAAAACTGGAAGGAGAAGAAAGTAAAAAACAAAATAACTGACCTCTGAATGAAAATTTCTATGCAGTGACCACTGCTTGCTACACTGACTGAGGACTTTAGCTCACTTTTTCATTCTGATCCTATTTTGCTTTTGCACCTACTCATTCAATAGGCCTTGTATGTAGCTTGTTGCACACTTCAGCATATATAGTCCAGTGGAAGACTGTGTTTTAAAACCTGAGTAAATTCCTGTATGAAAGCCTTAGTCAGGCAGATTTGTAAGGCTAAGAAATATCTTTTTATTTCTTTCAACTAAAACCAAATTAAATTTTTTCAAAAGTTGTCTGTAAATACAATCGGTCACATTTAGGAAAAGAAAAAATAGCTAAAATTAGGGGCACTAATTTCAAATTTTGAAAAAATTGTAGTGTACAGTAGGTCTGACACAAAAAGCTTCAACCTGCCCTCAGTGAAGTAATATGGGATAATCCAGAAACATAGAAATGTTTGTGTCATTAATGACATACTGACATTATCATAATTGTAATATGCTGGTGCATCATCTTGGAATTTGTGCCTGAGGTTTAGATAATGGAGGAAGTAGCATTAACATTATCGAAATGAGCACTGCATCTAGTCATTGATGAAAAATAATGTTAATCATACATGTCTTCATAGAAGTTTATGTAAATATTCTTTTTTGCTCTTAGAGTAATTTTACAGTGGTTTGTTTTTTTCCTTTTTCCAATCCTTCATCTATTCTGAGTTCTCTCTCTTTCTTTAGTCGGCCCATTTTAACAAACTTTTTGTTAGAACTAGTTGTAGATAAAAATTGCATATCAGAAATTATTGATTAAAGCTCGGAAAAAATCTTAGTCTTACATAAACATGTGTCCAGACCACAAATATTTTCAACCTATAAATTCTGTATTAAAAGAAAGGTAAAGTAGACAATTTATATATCTGTTTTCCAGGCAGGTCAGGCTCTTTGGTCAGATCTTTCATGTAATCTCATGATTTCAGAGGACAAAAAGTACCTCATGGAGGTCAGGATCCTGCAGCTTCACTGCATGCTGTAGTTGGCATGACTCATGGGGTAGGAAAAAAAGTAGATCATAAATGTATTCTCAAGTCTCTAAAGCAGAACACATGAAGATATTTAACATAAAAGAGACATGCAAAAACCCCCACCCTATTTTTCCTTTTGTTTTTCAATATAAAAATCTGCTATACAGAACTAACATGGGCTTTGGAACTTAGTCAACAAACAGCTTAACACCAAAAAGGATGCCAAAAAAGTGTTTTCAGACAAAAATCCACAAGTTCATAAAATATTAATCTTTGCCTGGACTCCTTCTAAAGCCTGATTCCTCTTTAATGCTGACTGCATTCTGGGCTGGTGCTGGATATTGTCCTTGACACCACGATCTTCTTGCACAAAAATCAAAGTACTGCTAACTAAGATGTATTTTGTAGGCAAAATGGAAGTAACTAGTAGTGCCTACAGTTTGTTTAAGAAAACTATAAGATAAAATTTTCTCAATGAAAAGAAATCCACATTCTCTAATCCAGTTCAACAGCCTGCTTTTTTCTTTGGGACCATATTAATCATTACAATTTTATCTCACCTCATTTCTGTGACCAAAGATTGAAGTAGGAACCAAAAGGAACAAAAATAAGAATACATCAATTTATTCCCAACACAAACATTAAAAGGACAGGGATTACATCATTTTGGCAGACTAATAATGATCAAAATAGTTAATTCCTTTCCTTATCATTACCCTTACAGTAGATTCTCTAATTTTCCATTTTTTGGCAGCCCATTTTTTTAATGCATATTTGAACAAATGCCAACTTGTTCCTCCTCCCCAAATTCTGTCTGGGATCATGGTACATAATGTCCACGGAGACAAGAGGGCTGCCCTGTCCTAGATTAATGAAGCTTGTGCTCTAAAAGAAAATTTCAAAATGAGAAAAATCAAGTCAGCCCTATATAAATTTTCCTTTGTTTTTAGGGTTTCTTAGTTCTTTCCCACTAAACAGGGATTAGAAGAACACTAGGAATGTGATTTAACATCCTTCAAAAATACCAAGGTAATTTTTGAGTCTCAGGTAAAATGTGCCTGAAGACATTAAGTTCTTGGAGATTAATTTTATCAGTCAGCCAAGTACCAAATTGAAACATACCCAGTAAACATGAGAAAAAGGATATAGTGTACACCCAAAGTCAAAATCAATTTTTCATTACTCAGTGCTGATTCACTGACAATCTTAGGGGGAAAAAATTGTATGTATTTATATATATATATATGTGTGTGTGTGTGATTAGAAATGGTTCTAAGGTTAGAAATTCCAGGTCAAACCTAGAAAAAAGAAGTATCAGAGAAAACTACAGAACTATCAAGTCACTGGAATTAGGTTGAACTCACCTTGTTTTGTTCCCACAGATCAGCTTCACTGAGCATCTCATCTACTGGGGTACTGGCTCTTTTGGAATAGCAGCTTTCTTTGTTTCTCTACAGAAAAGTTATGCAAGGATTGTTTTTGTAGCAAGAAGATGAAAAACAATAGCACTTTAGAACAATTTTTCAATCTGAGTAAACCCAGTTCTGTTAACTCAGCTTCAATAAAATCATCTCTGCTGTTTCTCATATTTAATCTTGTGCAATTCAAAAACCACCTCAGAAGAATCTATAAGAGAGACAAGTGAGAGATCAAAGGCAATGTGAACTAAGACCAATGCTACACCTATTCTTACAGAATGACAAGATGAAGTATAAATAGTGGGAGAAAGAGTAAAAAGAATGAAATAAAAAGGGAAAAGTTGTAGAAGACTTGAATACATGAAGAGGAGAAGCAAGATATAAAATTTAAAAAAGGAAAAACACCAACTTTTGGATTTGTACTTTTGTGTAATCAGATATTTGTCTTCAAGCTCTCAAACAGAACTACCATGAGAACAATTATATGTTATTATCACTATCAAATATAATAATTCACGAGCGATGGTAGAGAGTTGGAAGGGACATTATACTTTCTTCTCCCGCATGAAGTAACAGCAGAAAGAAATCGAGAAAACAGGAATACAAAACCAGCTTATTCCTGAGGATTTTCACTCCCAACTGTTCT
>NW_020884883.1:6477763-6627634 GCF_003945725.1 Corapipo altera | reverse complement strand
TCCCCAGCAATTTCCCAGTGCCCTTACTCATTACAGCCAGAAAATTGTTATCTCATCATCTTCATCAGATTCTTTTACACAGACACTAACATATGGCAGGACAGAACACTTGCAAGCTTCAATCATCTTCACGTTCAGGCTGACAACTAGCAAGTGATTCATATAATGTCTTAGCCTTTCTGATCTTTTCCAAATGCCTTTTCATTCACTCTATTTAAAAAAAAGGAAAAAAAAAAAAAGAGAAAGAAAGAAAGACCCAAATCAGAATACTTGCTTTATGAACTGTTCCAGTCCAAAATTTTTTTTAATCTCCAAATTTTCCATCTCAAATTCAAAGATTACCTTTTTACTTACACATTTTTTCTAATATCCGTACTTTCAGTTCTGACTAAAATGAGCCTATTTGGCTCTTCTACTGCTGCATTTAAAGTTTCTTGACTCACTGTATTTGAATTAAGATACTTAATTTCTAGGTATTATTTAATTGTCTAAATTACAGTACATCAGCATATGAGGAACATGCATACATTTATGTGTGGCACATTGGAGGTACAGAGAGGGGCTTACAGCAAAGGGTGCAGCCTCTATTTCAACCATCTTAGTCCACAAGGTTATTGCAGGAGGTCGAGATTGCAAGATATTATATTCTTCATTAAGGCACTAGCTGCTTTGTTATGCAAACTGAAGGTTGAGAGATTTCAATTAATGATGATTGTGAGGTCTACTAATATTGACTGCTGCCTCCACTATCGATCTGGAGTGCTAGTAAAATTCCTCTAGCCTACCATGCCATGCAGGTTTTTGAGAAGTGGCTGCATTCTCCTCCTCCTGCTGAACTGCATACTCCCGCATCTCATTAAAATTAATGATGATTTTGTGTCCAATGACGGCACGTTGACTTGCAGTTTTCTGGTTTTGTGGGTAATTTTCACTACCATGCCTCCTGCAATTATTTCTTAGCTAAATAATTCATTACCATCTTACAAAAGTAATAAGCATATTTATTTCTTTTTAACTGATGTTACAAATGGAAAAGAAAAAAACTAATAAAAAGGAAAAAGGAAAATGCAGTGTTTTCTGCTTATATAGGGTCTTTTGGTTTTCCTTATAACAAAGGCTAGTTGTAGCTGGGTTGCTGTGTATTGGTCTTGAGCACGTCCCTAACCAACCCTTCTCCAATTTACTATACATCTATAGATTTTGTGAAGAGAAGGGGTTTGGGTGTCCAATATTGACGACTCTGTGTGAGTTATTTTGTAGTTTGAAGCAGAGGACTGCAACTAAGTAAGGCTGGAATTTTTGAAGACTTGAGAGGTATTAACAAAAATAAACCCATTCAAATAAAAGAACATTTGTAACAGAGTGAGCCAAAAAGCCTTTGGGAGGAAAAAACAAAAGAAAAAGAAAAGAAAAAGAAAAAGAAAAAGAAAAAGAAAAAGAAAAAGAAAAAGAAAAAGAAAAAGAAAAAGAAAAAGAAAAAGAAAAAGAAAAAGAAAAGAAAAAAGAAAAAGAAAAAAAGAAAAAGAAAAAGAAAAAATATATCTATTTCTATTTTTATAAATACTTTTCTAATATATAATTGTAAAGCATTCACACAGAACATTTCCATCAAGGAACAGATATGCTCTAGGCAGGACCTGCATCTCTTGGGAGTCATTTCTCACATTGCAGTAGTCTGACTCTGACTCAACTGATTCTTTAAAAAGAAGATTAGCTTAAAATTTCTACCTTTTTTTTTTTACAATTCTGACAAAATTTACCAAATCTGTTTGCCCATAGATGCACATGTTCTTTTGTAGCATTCTACTTCTTTTCATGCCATTTGCATGAGACATGGTTAGTCTTTTCACAGGAGACTGTGGCCACAAAAGGGGACATTAGTACTGGTACCAGACCTATCAGAGAATAACTGACCAGGGACATCCTCAAGAATTGTCCTTTCTACCCCTTCACTGCTGATGTTCCTTGTCATAGAATCATAGAATCCTTTGGGTTGGAAAAGACGTCTCCTAAGGTCATCAATTCAACCATTAACCTAACACTGTCAAGCCCCCTACTACACTATGTCCCCAAGTGCCACATCTACTTGTATTTCAAACACCTCCAGAGAAGGTGACTGAACCACAGACCCTAGCAATCTCAGGAAAAAGGCTCTAAAAGCCTAGAGATATACAGGGTTTGTCCAGCTCACAGCTAAAAGCAAAATCAAACAGAAAAATCTGTGTAAAACATGTTCTCTAAAGATAAACTGCCTTTTTCAACCACAAAAAGACAATCAGGTATGGATTAGAAGATTCTTCAAAGCAATCGTAGGCAGGAAGGGCAGTTTTACCCTCTTAAGACACTTCTACTGGTAGAACAGATGCTACTTCTCAGCACAGAACTATGTCCTGTATTATCAAGCAAAAAGTCTTATGTTTTTCATAGGTAGCAAGGAATCCATCAAGCTAGGAATTACACAGTCCTTAATCATACAATGGGAGGAGCTCTTCAGATATATGTTTCCAGTAGATATTACACATTTGGATGGAAGCTACCTGGCCTCATTCTCCTACCTGTTTCATCTGATTCCAAGAACACTTCAGAGCCTTAATGTGGAATTTCTCTTGGATTCAGTGGGAGTTGCATAAGTACGAGGATCTGTATAGGACTGCATTATCAGACCATCCTCAGCAGTAACACCACTGTAACAGAAAGAAAAACAGATTAAGAGCAGAGAGATAGAGAAGACAAGAAGTAAGAATTTGTTCATAGTTTAGCTTGTTTTCCTTGAAAATTTTAGAATCCCCAACTTGATTCCGAAATCTTAGAACTGTGGGGTTTTTTTTCAGTCTGAATTCTGTATTAAGTTTTCTTTTTTGCTTTTGCTTTTGCTGAAAATCCTGGTGTATTTTGTCATTTTGGCTCTAAAGATTGTTTCTGGATCTAAACCATTGTTTTCTTAAATTTTGCAACAATAAGTTTGATGTAGGTCCCAAAATTTGGAACCCAAAATTTGCTCAGCTTAAATCTGGAATATATTTTTTCAACTGAGAGGTTGAAAACAAAGCCTAGACAGTCAAGATTTTACAATGGGATTATAGCTAGAAGCACTACATGGTGCACAAGAAGGAGGATCTGAACCCACATCTAATTTTTAACAAGCCCAATGACTCACACATTAGTTATTAAAGACACATTCTTTTCCATGATTCTTCAGTGTCTGTATCTCATTTGGACACAGAAAGAAAGGTAATCGTCCTATTTCTTCAAGACACAGAAAGATTATTTGGCAGAACTTGAACAGAAAGATCTCAGAAAGTTTTTTATATTAAATTCCTTTCTCTTCCTTTTCCAATAAGGGCACATGGGAATTTTGCAAGCTCTGAAAATTAAAGTAGTTTTGTTAAGAAGCACAGATGTTAAAGTTCTCTGATTCTGAAGATGATAATTATTTTTTCAAACATTCCTTGGAAAATTGTCTTCCAGGTTGTTTAACTACATTGTTTAGCTTAAAAAAAATAATCAGACTCCTATGAGCACCTCAATATCCACCATTACCTAGCTGCTGTGCTGATATACCCTGATATACCCTGAAAGGGCTTTTCCAGCTTCCTAAGAAGTGGTCCCATTTGAACACCTCTCAGAAGCACCACAACCCTGGCTGCCAGGTGCACAGGAGGTTGAAAAACTCTTCATGCAGGGAGCTTGTAGGCAAAAAACACTTATGCTGGTCTGTCAAAAAATGTAAGCAGATAATGTGGGTAATAGGCTAATACCACTCCAGCCCAGCACTGCAATGGTTCTTGGCTTTAACTGCATATTAATAAAAAATCCCCAAACTCTTCTATTTAGAGACCACTGTGGTGTTGCAGTACCCGGGGCAGTGAGACTCTGTACCACCCTGGCCTATCCATGCCTGGGATACAGGCCACATATTGCCTGTCTGTGCTGCCCTTAACCAAGTCAATTTTACCTGCATGGTCTCCTTGATCCATGAATAGTATAGTGGACAAACTGAAGGTGGAGGAATGATGTCATGAGGGGGAGCTAAAGGAGTCACTGCAGGATGAAAAGGAGCACCATCTTCCTACAGGTCACTGTACCACCATGCTTTATGTTTCTACCATGTTCTGAAGTCCTTCAGGGAGAACTTCCAGCCCCAAGCACTGTGTTTATACAGGTAAACAAAACAAGGCAGGGATAGAGGTTTGAGCGGTGGTGAGTAATTTTCTGTAACTCTTTAATTTTAAGCATATTCTCTTGAATGATTTTAACCCATACCAACAAGCATTGTCCACGTTGTTGCCTAGTCATGGGTCACATTATAGTTCAGGCTGTAAGAAAAAGAAATAATTTTACCAGAAGGTTAAGAATGAGAGGAACCTTACCGGTAAGAGTTACAGAATTTTCTGTGGCATGCCCTGAAACCACAGTTGCCTGTAGTGAAAGCTGTGCATTTAGGATCAATAAATCTCTATACCTTGCATTCAGGAGTTCTGAAAGAATTGATCCAACCCTCTCTAGAACACTACAATTATCTTAAAATAACTTTTGAGACAGTAATACAGATGCCAGGACAAACCCAGTGCTGAGTGAATATTTCAAAAACGATAAATGAGCAGGTCCAGGTGATTACAGGTCTGTCAAACCAGCATTGATCTTTGACAAAGTAATGAAAAATCTGCTATGGGGATTGATTCATAAAGAATTAGTGCAAGGAAATACAACTAACTCTAATAAAGATCAGAAGGAGATGTGATCAAACTCACTTGATGACTTTTTCAGATTAGACAGGAAGTGTGGTATGTAAAGGCAAAAAGGCTGATGGAATAAACCTATATCCAGGACTGTGACTGCATGACATTTTATTTGCCAATAAATTCAGGATTATATAAAGTTGAGTTGGCATGCCATATAGATTGGAAACAAGCTATTGATCAGCGTTAAGTTGTAATCTTACATGAAGAATTATCATTAAGCAATTATGTTAATTCTGGGAGATTTACACTACTTAAAACATTCCTCGACACAGTCTGTGTAATAAATTTAAAAATCATTACTAATAAAGTTTGCAAATGTCATCAAAATAAGGGTAGCAAAAAAGAGAAAAAAGAAAAAAGTAAGCCAGTAATTGTTTAGCTAGTTAGGAGCAATGCAGTTATATAAGAATGACTCAGAAAGAACTTGGGAGTCACCAAGGACAACCAGCTGAACGTGATCTCTGAAAGTAACCTGCTGACCAAAAAAGTTAGTACTGTCCCTCAGATAACTGGGGAGTATCCGTTAGAATTACTCAGCGCTGGAGCCACAGTTGTGGAAAAGTGTGTTAATAATTTGTGAAATGGGAAAGATTTGAGGAAATGTCATGAGAATGCTAGAAAAGACTGGAAAATTCATCTTCTTTTTCATACCATGTAAATTGGTCCAATAGTGGATAATGCTTTCCTGTATGAATGTTTCTTCTGTTATATATGAGACCATCATAGCACCAACACTACATTAATACAATCATAGAATCGTAGAATGATTTCATTGGAAGTGATCTTAAAGATGTTCTAGTTCCAATGCCCCAGCTGTGGGCAGGAAACACCTTCCACTAGACCAGGGTGCTCAGAGCTCCATCCAACCTGGCTTTGAACACTCCCAGGGATGGGGCATCACAATCTCTCTAGGCAACCTGCTCCAGTGCCTCACAACCTTCAGAGTAAAGAATTCCTTCCTAACATCTAAACCTATTTTCTTTCAGTTTGAAGCCATTCCCCCTTGTCCTATCACTACATGCCCTTGTAAAAAGTCTCTCTCCACCTTTCTTGCAGGTTCCCTTCAAGTACTGAAAGGCTTCATTTAGGTCACCCCAAAGCCTTCTCTTCTCTAGGCTGAACAGACCCAACTGTCTCAGCCTGTCTTTGTCAGAGAGATGCTCCAGCCATCAGATCATCTTCATGGCCCTCCTCTGGACTCAGTCCAACAGGTCCCTGTCCTTCTTACCTTGGGGGCCCCAGAGCTGGGCTCAGGACTCCAAGTGGAGTCTCATGACAGCAGAGTAGACTTAGAGTGAAAAAAAGTTCAATCTGCTCAGTTTTACCAAAGAAATGTAGTTTACCCAAGAGAAGCACTAGATATCTTTAGTCCAGAAACATCTTTGTGGGGAGCAAAACTTCAACAATGTTGAGAAAGTATAGGTTAAGCAACCCAATATCTGGAAGGCATAAACAGAAAAATTGAGGGCAGTCCTTGTTGCCTGCCTTGTACTTATTGGAAGAGACAACTGCAGTGGTCCTTCAGACCTTAAACCCTACTAATCTATACAGAACTATGCTTTCAGTATAGCAGGGATGCCAGGAAGCCCAATTCTGACATAATTGCTGCAAGTCTTAACAAAATACAACATATGGTTTCTCCATAATCAAGAGCTTATATCCCTGCTCTCAGATTGTACTTGAGACCCTGTTGCATTGTCATGGTATGTCACAATATAATATCAGTGTCTACTGTGGCTCATCTCTCCAAATATACTGTTAATCTGCTATTTACACTATTCAAGGAAAGTGATGAACAGAGAGATTTAGTCTATTTAAGCCAATCTTTATTCACACTCTCTTAGCCTGAGATAATGGTGACCCAATAATGATATTTTAATAGCTTTTAAAAAATATTTGAGTATGAGCTGAAAGGTTATTCTTTTTGTAATATAAAGTGTTATGTTGTTGGGGGAAAAAATGCTGACTATTAACTCTGCATACTTGAATAAGAACCTGCCTGCATAATTCAACATTCTTTGACAATACAGTTGCTGTCTTTGCTGATTGTATTTCAGTGCAATTTCCAGAATACCTGTAGGCAATTTATACCTAAATGGCTGTGTTGGGCAAACTAATACTCTGTCTAGTAGTCAGTCCAGGTTATTATCATACAATCTTTACTTGCTTGTACTATGTCACCTAGAGGTTTCACTTGAAATGAGAGAATCATTGTTGTAGGAACTACCTTTGCCCAGACAGTTTGTGGCTTAACAGTTGAGACAGATGAATGCACTTCATCTATAGTAATGAGGATTTTGCATAGCAATTTTCTTTCTGTTATGCTTGATTAAACCTATTATACCTCTACTGACACTTGTGCAACCCCATTACCCTTTGTAGGTTTACACAGGTATAACAGGTTGGACCTCTAAGAGGAATTAATTCTGTGATTTCTGCATAAGAACAAGTAGGACTCAACTCACTCTTTCTTAGCTGTGTTAGCTCAGCAGGATGGACAGTAGTGAAAATTACTAGCAATGAAGCTGTATTTTTTGTTCTAAATTGCAGGGATGTGAGTAGATATGAAGAGGGAAGAGATGTCTGCCGAACTGAAAAATGCTTTGTTATAACTTCAAATTTAAAAGTAGACTTTAAACAGCAGTAGAATGCTTCAAAAAAACCTGTAGTTTGACTGAGTAACATAAAGGGTAAACAAAATTGCTTCTAGTAGATTGAGTGTATCAGTTGGCTAATCTAAGTAAGTAGGACTGGTGTTACAGGTATGGTTTAAACTAAGGGATCTGTTAAATCTATAAATAGATATTTCAAGATCTACTTTATTACTGAACCTGAGAAAGCTACTGTCTTCTTGTAAAGACACTGTTTGTAGCTAGGGAATATATATATATAATTCACTGCCTATTTCTGCTCACACAAATGTCAAGTGCAAAACCTTCAACTATTTTCTATGGGACAAATAGCAAATGGACAATGTTTACTTACGTAGGATTATATATGTAAGAATAAATGTGGATTTTTAAAAATCTATATCTCACACTTCTAAATCCTTGTGTGTAAGAACTTAATAAACAAGTCTTAGGGCATCATCACCCTAAGGCAAATATTTAACCAGTATCAAAAAGTACTTGACCTATATTAGCTTTACTTAAAAAAATCGCTTTTGAGCTGTTATTGTACATAATCACTTGTCCTGCTTTGGAATAAGCTTACGGACAATACACTAGCACAAGACACATAACAATGTGTGTGCACTCAAAGTTTATTCAATATGAACAGTACAAAAATTCCTATATTGAATTCATACTGAATTTGACTGCAAAGGTCAATGTTACTTACCTACGTCTCCTCTTTCTGCAAAGATAGCAGCATATCTGTTGAAAAGAGCTTTTCAATAGGGAATCAACTGACATAAATAAGTATTTTGCTATTGATTACAATATAACTAAAATTTTACAGCATACTATGAAGCACATTTTCCAGTTTAATTTCATGCAAAATGAATTCAGTTTGGCATTCAGAAACCTCTGAATGCTGTGAAATGGAACAGGGACTACTGGGAGATGTATTTCAAAAATACTTCCCTGATTTGAACTAAATTGATACACCAGATACTCCAGAAGGATGTGCTGCCATTCAGCCAGATGTGGAATGGCTGGGCAGTTGGGCAGAGAAGAGCCTGATGAAGTTGAAGGAAGGTAAATGTAGGGTTCTGCACCGAAGAGAAACCACCCCAGGCACCAGTATAGGCTTGGAGTGACTTGTGGAAAGTAGCTCTGTGGACAAGGACCAAGGGGTCCTGTTGGACAACCAGCTGTCCATGAGCCAGCTATGTTCCCCTGTGGGCAAGTAGACCAAAGGTATCCTGGGCTGCTTTAGGTAGAACATTGCCAGCAGGTCAAGGGTGGTTATCCTGACCCTCTACTCTGCCCTGGTGAGGCCATAGCTGAACTACTATCTCCAGTTCTGGGCTCCTCAGTACAAGCAAGACATGGAGCTCCTGAATTGGATCCAGAGAAGGACAAGGGACTGGAGAATCTCCCTTATGAGGACAGGCTGAGGGAGCTGGGCCTGGTCAGCCTGGAGAAGAGACGACTGAGAGGAGACCTTATCAGTGCATACAAATATTTTAAAGGCAGGTGTCAAGGGGACAGGCCAGACTCTTTTAAGTGGTGCCCAGCAACAGGTCAAGGGGCACCAGCCAAAAACCGAAACACAGAAAGTTCCATATGAACACGAGGACAAATTTCTTTACACTGAGGGTGACCAAGCACTGGAACAGATTGCCCTGAGAGGTCGTAGTGTTTTCTTCACAGCAGATATTGAAGACTCACCTGTACATGATCCTGTGCAACCTGCTCTAGGCAAACCTGCTTTAGTAGGGAGGGTGGACTAGATGATCTTCAGAGGCTTAACCATTCTGTGATTCTGTAATACACTGAAATGTACTCACAGCATCCCTACTCCAAGAAAATTTCTGGTCTCAATTAAAAGGAGGAAATGAAGGAACACACAGAAAGTGAAAAATAAAAAAAACACTGAGGCATCAAAGAATACTAAAATGTGTTTTTCAAGTTCATCTCAAGTTTAGATATTGAGGAATTTGTTCTTGTTCATCAAAATTCATATGTCAGTTGTTACAGTAGAAACATAGCTGAAAAACAAAATCATTGCTTCACTCACATATATCAGCTCAAATTGACCAAAAATGTTCATAAAGGAACTATTGAAATTTGTAACATGTTTTAGGAAAGAAGACTGAAACAAATTAAAGTATAAGCATTTAATTTTAAAACTGTGTATTTAATTTTGAAAGTGAAATTGTTAAAAATATGTTCTAGAAAAATGAAATTTTGTTTTGAAATATACCTATACCACTTTTTAAACATCTATTAAAAATATTTTGGGTTAGGTATAAGACATATTCTCTTAGATCTGTAAGAATTTTCACTTTTTTTTTTAAAGCATTTATTATTGTAAATACCGGTCTTTTCATTCAGCTAAAAAAACAACTGCAAATTGTCAGATTTTTTTCTCCTGTCATTTTTCATTGTACTAATTCATACTACTTGGTAAAACCAAGAGTTAGAAACACATAAATAACTCAAGAAGAAAAACGGGGTATGGTTATGGCAGAGCAGTGGTTGTAGCAGTGTTTTTATTGTGTACAACAGCTTTGCAATGAGGGTGAAAAAAAAAACCAAGGATGAAATAAAGCTAATCAAAATCATCAACAATTGATTTTTTGTTATATTGTTAAAAGATTTCTGGCTTAACGCTTGGTATTAATGTACAGCTTACTGTATATTATATAAAAGGCAAAATATTTTCCAGGATACCAGGGTACAACAGCAGTTTTGTTGGCAAATAAACATGCCCTTATTTGTTTTTTTTTTTTTTTTTTTTTTTTTTATTTTTTTTAGGAGAACTTAGTATTAGACAAATCACGTTCCCTTTTATCTGGTTCCTCTTCTCCTATGTGAGTGATTCATTCTGACGGGAACCTTCAAACAACAAGTAAAATATGATAAACAATATCCATCACCACGTAGGGAGCTTGGCTAAAAGCTTTCTGTCACTATTAATAATGCTGTTTGGGTTTCAGCCTCCCCATTTATTGCATTAGTTGCAGATGTAAAAATACTGCAAAAAGTAAACAACTTTCAGTAGGTGTTACCTGTGAAAATTTGACCTCTAAATGAGGATACTTTAAACTTTCTCTAGATAGTCATGCAAATAGTCTGAAGGACAAACCTCAGGGGGAGTGCATATGCACCAAAATATTAATATAATTAGCTCAAATTGTTTCTATTGTGTAATATTGTATGACAAGATGCCTCACCCTATACCATCAACACAAGAAAATATCACTTGTTGCCTCCTAAATTTATATAATTTCATAAACAAAGTTATATAATTTGACTAATTTTATGCCTATTTCCTCTTACAGAGGCTTTAAGCCACATACAGTTAAACTTTTCCTATACAGACTTAAAAATTGTAAAGAAGTACAGAAGACATTATTATTATTCACATCCTAACCTGGTTTTGGGAAGAAAAAATTTTAAAAAATATGCTTAATTTTAGGCAAATAAACATGCCCATTGTGGTATAATAGTTCTTTAAGTGAAGTGTATTCTAATGTGCTCTGGTGAAGTGGGACCAGCCTGACTCCCACAGACACATAAAATAACTAGAATCCACATTCTGCACTAGCGCGAAATCTCTCAAAAATTTCTGTGCAGTCTTTGGCCATCTCTTACTCAGCTGTGTATAGAGGATTGCAAATAATGAGATTTTTTTTTCCTTTTCACTTACTGGCATATATGTTAAACTTCACACAACTTTTAACATGTTTTTCTCCAATTATCTAAGACAAGAATGATAGGAGAAAAATTAATATATTTTTAAACTTTTTTTCATAGTGTTAGATAACCAAATAAATTATTTACATTAAATTTAGTGCTTTTAAGCTGTGGTAAGATTTTCCATTTGTGTAAACTTCAGGGGGAAAAAGGTTGATTTTTTGAAGGTTAAAAATAATTCAGACAAACTATTGACTGGATTTCATGTATAGGTTTAGTACTACTAATTTTTTTTTTTTTTTGGTAAATAAGCTGTGCATCTAATAAAATATGCTTCTCTCTTAGCAGGTCTGAAGATTTCCAAAAGGTGTTGCTGTATAACAACATAGCTTAAGAATTATTGTATAATTCTTTCATAATTTTAATGGATAGAAGTTATGTTTCCTATGAATATGACTATCTCAAATCCATATGGCTGAAGAGGGGAAAAAATCCAAACAAACTTAAGACATTCCTATAATATCTAAAACTGCAGATATTCTTAATTTGTCTTGAAAGAGATCATAATAAACCAAAGATAACCTTAATATGCTGCTACTTCTTTCCTGTGGAAACTTTCTTTAGCATTTAATATTAATTTATTATCAAGTATTTGGGGAAATTAAATATCCATTTTAATTAGCAGTTACTGGACTGTTCCTGGCTATTTTAATCTGGAACATTAATGCTGGACCACTTTCACACTATGCTTTCATCAGTCTCCCTCCCTCTATGTCACTCACATATTCATGTGTATATAAAGCTAAAAAGATGCACCAGAATTAATTCCTTTCTGCAATTTAACTGAATTAAAACCGCTGATGTGTCTTTTGGTAGCACATGTTAGCACTAACCCAGGAGTGAGTGGGGATGATGTCACTAAACTTCCCTCTAATATGTCTATACATTTATCTGTGTGTGCGGATTTGCATACATATCAACATAGAGAAATAAAATTGAGACAAGAATTTTAATTCATACAAAACTGCATAAAACAAACCTAAAGCTACAGAAACTGTATTACTACAGAAATCCTCAGTTATTTCAGTATTTTAGACATTAGTTAAAATTTGTCTTGTTAGGTTTCCACAGAATTATAGAGTTGAATGGACCTTAAAGATCATCTAGCTCCAACCCCCCTGCCATGGGTAGAGACACCTTCCACTAGATCAGGTACCAATAAGCCCCACCCAACCTGGCCTCTGGTAACAAATTTTTTCACCATGTTACTGGAGTCTGTGTTTTAACTGACAACTAGACTTCTTTTTGGATGTTAAATTAACACTAAAGGATTCAAGTTCCCTGGTAAAACCTATATCATAAGCTCAAAAGCCTGGGTCTGATAGTGCAAATCTACAGTAAAGTGTTAGTGAATGTGGAGGAAAAAAATATGTATGTTCTTGCCTTGAGGCCAGATGGCATCTTATCTAGTGCTCTGTGTTGTTTATCAATCCCATTTCTTCCGTATCATCGTTGTGATACACATACTTTGTGTATGAATGGAAAAAATAGGTCATACAGACTCCCCTTAGCTAATATTTCACACTTCTTCATACCCAGTTACACAGAGAGATGTGGAGATCCCAGCTCTAATTTGAAGATATAACATCATATATTTGATAAGAAATATATATGTCAATCTCATGCAAAATTTAATTTTCGTTAGAGCACAGTTGGCCTTAGATGGAGAGTAAGTATTTTTAAATAGGTGTTTCTACAGAATCTCAACACCTCACAACAGTAAAGGACCTCGGTCTCAGAATCCCCTTCACAAGGTGCCGAGGCACTATTTTCTTTGTGATACTTAAGAGGACGATGGAGGTCTTAATCCCTGTAGTCACAAGAAAGGTTAATATCAGTATGAGCAGCTGGATACAATTGGTAGAAATACTGTGCAGAGTATGATTTAGATGTAGAATCAGGTGCAGTTGGTAAGATGCTCTTACTGTAATGGAGAATCCTGAGAAACAAGGCGGAGGAATGTGTATTTCTGAGGCACCGAATGAAATTTCAATAATGGTGATTATTGAAATGGAGGACATAACATGCTGACAAAAAATAACATCAAAGTAAAGTCTTTCTCCAGAGATGTATATCCATAATATATAAAGAAACAAGATACAATAAAATTGAACAATACTTCTTTGGGTAAAAACACCTGTGGTAGAAAGGACAAAATATATTCTGAGAATACTGGGAAATTGATAGGAGTCTATTATTGATCCCAGAATCTAACCTGGACATGAGAAAAGATTGTTGTGCTGTTGTTGGAAAGATACATGAAACAGGGAAAGACCCACATAACAGAGAATTATCCTGTTGTGAGGAATAAAGGTCATTCTGGCTCAAATAGTATTGACACCTCCATCTGAATAAGGATTGTTGTTAACTAGCAAAGCCCTCAGTGTGTAGTATTTAATTGGTTTTAAAAAGAACAATAAAAAAAGGATTAAAAAAATAATGCAGCTAAAATTCTTTAAAGTTACTTTTTCGAAAAGACAGAACTTCATCTAAACTAACGACAGTCGGGAGTACTTCTGAGCTTCCGAATGTGGAATTAGGTCTTGGCCACCTCCCAAGCAAATGAGGGCAAAACCTTGGCACGCCTCTGCTCCCTTTCCTTGCTGAACTTTGATTTCGAGGAGAAGGAAATCTGGGCCCATGAGTCAGGAGGGAGAGCCACCTCACTCTGACACTGTGCCCTATCTGGGGATCAAGCAACTGGGACTGCAGGCACTGCACCGGGTGCGCAAGCTGCTGAGTTTGGATGCAACCCAAGGTAACTATTTAGGGAGACCAACTGAACTAAGAAACTCAGGGATTAGATTTTGGAGGCAGCCTGGAATGTCTCCATGTCAAACATGCTAAAACTATCTGGAATCTGTATGCCAGGCAATGAGAAAAAAAAATGTTGTACGAGAACTTTCCAGACCTAACTGGAAGAATAACCATCTTGAAAATGACGTTAAGCATAAGTAGGGAGTCTACAAGAAATGGAAAAAAGTACTGATCACCAAAGAAAACTATGACTTTTAAGTCAAGAAATGCAGGTCTAAGTGAGACTTGGCAAGAGTGGGACTAGCTAAAACTCAAACTGAATCTGACCTCATGAAAGAAATCAGACAAAATAGTTAAAGTTTTCTTCAGGTATGTACTTAGATGAAGAAAAAAGCAGGAATTTGAAAAACTGCAGTGAGGATAAGGTACACATGAAACATTTGATTTCAGTCAGTTGATATTTGGCTAAAAAAATCTAAACGTTATTTCAATTTTCAATAAGATTGGTATTACACACTAGGAAGCAAATAGGAAAGGAAACACCTGCAAGCAAAGTGACTATTATACCAAAATAGTTTATTAAACTCAAATTGAGGTTACTCAGATAGCCTACAAGTTTCATAAATTTGGGAAAATAGATGAGTGAAACCCAAATTCCCATAGCAATTGTCTGGAATAAACCTATCAACCAGGTGGCAGTCTGAGTAATAGGAATACACAAATGCAGTGTCTGCATTAAGATTCATCATCCTAGCACCTACAGAATCCTTTAGTCTGACCTCAGCAATGCAAATTTTGGTGAAATTAGACCTGAAGGCTTCAAGGACCTTGTAATATTGTTCTATCATAGGTAAATTATGCTTCACTACATATTGATGTCTATTTTGGACTTTTTTTCACAGGTAATGTGAACACTAACACTGCAAAACCAGACTGCTGAAGAAACTGGGATTTGTAGAGAAGCAGTATGGTACAGAAGGAACTGGCTATAAAGTTACCAGCACTGGGCTGAGAGATGAAGTGTGGGACTAGATGAAAGCTACTGCAAAACCTCCTGAAGTGTGTGTGTGTGTGTGTGTATCAATCTCGTATAATATTTCCAGAATGACTAAGAGACAAAAATATGAGCATACTGGTAAAGGAAATGAATTAAAGAGACACTTGGGGTATTCACAGAGACTGAGTTAACTCCAGTGGAAGTAATTTCTCTAGGATCTTCCTGTGGCAAATGACAGATGAACTCCACCAAGCACAATTCATACAAAGTAATGAAACTTTGCTACAACTTGACTTCTAGATAAGCTATTCTCCTCCTCTTGGCTACATAGTCAGCCTAGGAAGACTAACCTTGATATACTAGAGCTAAACCAAAGCTGGTCTCTGCACACACCTCTTCTGTTGCTACATTTTCCTTCTGTGCCCTCCACTTACATTGCCAGTACATTATTAGATTATTATACAGGAAAAGCAAAATGACCTTGAAGACTCTAGTAATAGAAATAGGATGAATTTCAATAGCACAAAATTCAATAGCCACACTGTTTTTATAAATTGGGAGACCACTTTTAAATAACCAATGGGAGGAAGACCTGGGAGACCAACAGGATGGCATCTTAACAAATGTAATCTTGAGACATATAGGTAGAAGTATTTACACAGCAGCAGACATTTGTAAGATGTTCTCCAAAACACTGCATACAATTCTGGATATTCACATTACAAAAGAAAAATATAAATAGGATAAAACTGACT
This sequence comes from Corapipo altera, assembly GCF_003945725.1. NCBI lineage: Eukaryota > Metazoa > Chordata > Aves > Passeriformes > Pipridae > Corapipo > Corapipo altera. Next base: position 6,612,018 of record NW_020884883.1, on the reverse strand, counting down.
TATGAGAAAATCAAGAAGACAGAGAAGTAGCTATTTCAAAAGAGCCTAAAATTTTGGTTTATTCACCCTAGCAAAACAAATTTTGAAGCAAGAAGTGATTGCCATGTACAAACATATTAGGGAAGTAAACAGCAAGGAAAAGAAGACACTGTTCAAACTAAAAGACATTACTGGTAAAGGAAGTAAAGGCTATGGAATAGTTATTAATAACTTTAGGATAGAAAATGGTGTCTGACCATTAGAACACTGAGGTTCACAAGCCAGATTCTGAGAGAGGTGTAGGAAAGAAAATGTAAAGCTATTTCTGAGGGGGAACTAGACACTTCATGAAATGGGAGTATATGGTAATGTCCATCGTAAAGGGAGGACTCCCGCCTGCAAGTCACCCCAACCCAAAGTTGCTCTTCGTTGCTAGACCTCCTCTCAGTTTTAAAGTGACAAGGGGACTTGCTCCAGCTGAGACAGGAAATTTGATGAGACTAGAAATGAAACTTGATCTTGAGACCCTCAGTGCTGATATAAAAGAGATTTGACAGAACTAACATGAGTAATCCCAAGTGTTTCTGAGAATCTTTCTGGGTCTGCAGAGCCTTTCAGCAATGGCAAGCACAGATACAGTGACAAATCCCCCCAAGTTTCCAGTCCATGCTCTGGTTTTCAACATATCTGTACTGCTCACCAAGTAGCACTACTCACTGTAACTTATTTTATCAATAAATTCTCTAGTCCATGAAAGGATTGGTCTGTATAAATCTTATGATTATTTTACTAAGAATTTCCCAGATCTGACTGCTTCCATAACAGACATAGTGTATACTAACAGTGCAGAGAACTAAGAAAGCTTTGGGCCCTAATGACTTGAACTGAAGAATTTTTCATACTTCTGCCTTGAAAGAAAACAGAGAAAAAAATCCTTAAAAATAATTAAGCTTTATAATTTTGGTTTGGTTTTAATTAATTATAATTAAGACATAAAATCCCTATGGCCTTTGTAATTTTTTTATTATTATGTAAGAAATTATCTTTGATTGTTCCAGGTGAATAATACCACAATTGTTTCATTTTCTTATGGTTGTAGACTGCTAGGCAAGTTGGCTTCTTGCCAATAGTAAGTATTTTTATATTGCTGCAGCCTCAGAGTGGCAGAACAAATCAAGCTTCAAATTTTAATATTACTCAGTTTGTTACTTCAATTTAAATTTCTTGTATTGCATGTTTTGTGGGTTTTTTTTTCCTTGGCTACCTTTTAGGCAGCTCTTAGAAGTAATTCAGATATTTTTTTACCTTAAGCTGCATTGACATAAATACCACATACAGCATATATAGAAGAAGATTTGAAAATGTGAAATATTTGCAGAGGGAAAAAAAATCCCACATAAATGTATTAATTATATCTCCACCAAAACTGTTTTCTTATGTAACTATTATCCCATAGTCTAGCTTGATTTCTTATAGTTCATTGACCCATTTGGTAAATTCATAGACAAACTTTGGCAGAGGTGTAACTTGATAATTAAAAAGTATGTTATCTCTTGCCAGCTTGTTATAGCCAAGTGTAAGCTGAACGCTAGCTTTCCCTAATCCCATCAACCCAGTCTGTAGGAAGGGTCAGGGGTCAGTAACTGCTTCTAAAAACACTGTTCAATTGAATCCAAACAAGCTCTTACCTACTAAGCAGCTGCTCACAAACAATTCAGAATCTGTCCTCATTACCAATTGTTAGGAGCTCCTGTTGCAAGAAAAGCCCTATATTGAATAGGCCTCTAATGCACCAGTAAGTCTTCATCTGATAGGCTAAGATCTAAAGTCAGCAAATTTTTTTACTTTTTTTTTTCCTTCTAGTACAAAGAGAAAAAATTAGAAACCAGTTATTACTGGCTGGTATATCTACTGGCTCTGACAGGAAGCAAGATGTTGATTTTCAAAACACAGTGTTACACATCAAGGTTTCTGGTGAAAAGAAAGTGTAAATATAATAATATATGGAATACTGTGAAAGGCATAAACTATTTTTCAGTGACTGAACAAAAAAAATTCTCTGTGCTGGGAAAAAGAACTTTAGAATGCCATCTAAGGAAACTGTATTCAAATATTTTAGTCACTGTTGAAGATGAGAGTAACATCATTATGATCTGTGGTCAGATCTAGTTTTGCTAATTATCTGAAGGAGGCTGGTCCTGGTGCCAGGACTTGCAGACTTATTTTGTTCTAATGTGTTACATACCTAGTAAGATGGAAATGCTTTTGGAAGCAATAGGTGAAGATGTTAGAGATCTGAAAACTTGTAGAAGGGGAAAATTTTACTTACAGTATAGTTTGTTGCCAGGTACAAAAGCAAAGTTGTTTCCTAATTTGAACATGCACAGATTTATTCCTGGAAGTTTGCCGATGTTTGAATTTTCTTTTATTAAAAACAAAAAAAAATTAATATTTCAAATATTTTTATTGTTTGCAAGAGATCACATCCTAAAACTGTGGTGTATAGGGTACCTCCACATGTGTAAACTGGGAGCCTTGATGTAGTCTCACTGGTTTCAGAAGGGGAAGAATCAAGCTCTCTCTGACTGCTCTTACTTTTTATGTTGTAGATACAGTTGGGATTTTTTACATATTTTTTAGACCGCCTTGACAAAAACCGTCATAAGCTCACAAGTCAGGGCCTGTGTAGGGGTAACTCATCAGCACCAAACCTCTAGTATGGGTCAGTCCTGACACCAGCTTAGTGATAATGCCCGCATGCTGGTGGCTCAGAGAATGAGGGTGTGGTTCCAGACTCCTGAGATTTCCAGTCTCTTCCTCTTATTCCTGAGGTCAGTAGCTTATACAAGTCTGATTTGCAAAGTATCTTTTCTCTCTTTCTCTCCTTAAGGTCGGCCTGCCTGGTCAGGAAAGTGAAGTGCACAGCAAGATAAAAATTTAGGAAAATTTCCTAACTCAGGTGCAGTGTTCTATTTCAGTAACACATACAAAGAGCTAAGGTGACCCCTTTATGCCCCTGTCAAGTTACGTGATAGTTCTCCTAATTTTATATTGCGGTTCTGGAAGGTACAAAGATCATGTTTCTTTTTCTGTGTTGCTTCTTTTTTTGCTTTCTACTGTGAAGATCACAGTTTATCATGGAAGGAGTTGATTTTCATTATTCTTGGTGTTTCAGATGGAGAAAAAAATATTTTAGGTCACTTTACCAAGATAGTGCTAAGAAAAGATAGTTGTTTTGCAGAGCAAGGAAATAACTCTTGTGAGTATTCTTGTAGCAATTGCTGCACAAATTTGAATTGCACATCAGACACAGTACAAATATTAGCTTTCAAATACATGCAACTTAATAAACGATAAGTAAAATTACTGTAGAAATATGCATTATTATAAATATGCCACCAAACCATATTTTCGGTTTTACTTGAAGCCTTAAGGATATACAAATTCCATTTAAGTGATATGAAAGTCTCTGACTTCCAGAGGCAGCAGTCACAGGCAGTACGTAAGAGGACTCAGTATATTAGGAAAATATACCTAATAATTTAAATAGGAAAAAATTAAGATTAAGATGAGACTCACTGTTTTCCAGCAGTTATGGCTATACCTGTTGGTTGTCTGCTTGTCTGAATTCCTGCAGCCTCCACAGAACACTTTCTATGAGTTCATTCTATGGGACTCATTAATGGCTATTTTTCTAAGGGCCTTGGATGTTGTCTTTTTTTTTAACTCTCCCTCAAGAGCAGAGATGAGTGAGAGTGATGCCAAGGTCTGAGCTTCCCTCTATGCTGTTTTATCACTGTCCAGCCTGCCTTGCTGACTCCCCTCTGATGCATGGGCGATACACTCATTATCCATTTTGGCTGGTAGGCAGGCAGGCATTCAGCTATTCCTTCAGAAATTAATTTGCCCAGTGGACTACGCTTCCAGAACAAGAATACCGTAATGAAATCCATATGACCACACTGCTAACTTTGAAAACATCAGGGCTAGCAACCAGTCTTTGCGAAGCATGTTGGTAGCCTCAACACATTTCTCGAGGGTAAATATTTATATACCCAAAATACCATACAAAATTTGCATGTTTTTGAGGCTCAGGATGAAGGGGCTGGGATTATCCTCTCTCCCTGTAATTGCGGAGTTGCAGTTTGCTTCTGCTCCCCACTTGCTTACCTGCCCTTATGCAGAGAGATGGGAAATGGTTTAAGCCATGGAGTACTTAGCCCCACAGTGTCTATCAGAGAAATTTCCTACAATAGTGATGTTGCATTTATGAACTGGTTCCTGTTTGCATTCTCCCTGAAAGATACAGATTTTTACTTGATCTTACCTACTTGAAAAAATCTGCAAAACAAGTTTTTGTTGTTGAACAGGAAAGTGACTGAAATTCAAGAATTCACAGGATTATTTTCTAAAAAAAAAATTATTATTGGGATTTATTTCCTTTCTTATTTTCTTTTATTGTTTTTTTTTTTGCCATGGGTTATTAAATGTGACTGCATTCCCTATTCTTAATTGTCCCCTTGGAAATATTTATTCAAACTATATTTTCAGTCACCTAGTATAAGTCCAGAGTAGCTCCAATGAGTTCAGAGGAAGAAGACCAGATTTTTAGTAGTACAACTAAGAAGAAAATTAGACTTAGGCTTCTGTATACTGTTTCGCTGTCTATAGAAAAGTTATTAGTAAAATACAAGTTGAAGTTCTCCGAGATTTTTTTTCATAAATTAATATCCCAACAAGCCTAGTCAGTTAAAAAACCAACCAACCAACCAACCAACCAACAAACCAACCAAACTCCCCAAAAATAAAAAAAAAATAAAAACCCCAAAACAACAATAAAAACCAAACCAAACCCCCCTGAGAACCTATCCCACTTTATTTTCCTGCCTCTGTTAATCTCTTTTCTCTGAATGTTTCTCTTTTTTTTTATTTTCAGTCTTCAATAAAAGCAACTTGCCAACAGCGTGGACTTGATTTAAAACTAACAATGACAATCTAAGCCCCCCTGAAAAAGGGTTAACCATAGAGTGCACACTAAATTATCTGCTTAAAAAAATAAGTCTTTAAATCATTTTATGTTTAAGAGAATTTCTTTTCACCCTTCCCCCTTTAATAAAAAAAAAAAAAGAAAAAATGAGACCATCTTAGCTGTAAGAGCAAGTTTATTCAGGTGGTATGAATCAGACAGGGCTCACTGATGCAAACTATAGCCTCAGAAAGCACAGCAGGCTCTGAGCCTCACAGGGCTGCCCCACGAAAAGAAGCATAACAAAAACCAGAGAAGAACAGACCTGCAGTAATCTCCTTGCCCTGGCTAGAAAACAGGGGTGAAGGAAAGCTGCCCTCTCATTATGGTTTTGGTCTCAAGGTTAGAATTAGACCCTTAGGGTAAGCAGCTGTCAATTAGAGATAACTCCAACCAATACTGTCTGAAATCTTGGACTTATCTCCTAGCAACTTCCCTTCTTTCAGGACAGCAACCCTCAGCTCTGCCTTCAGCTCAAGAGTCATCCTGAAGACAGTGAAATAACCTTTTCAATTTGGGCAGATGCATAAAAAATCCAGCTTCCAGAGCCTGCATGAAGCCCACGTGACATTTGACTGAAACCGGATTTTAAACTAGGTTGATTATATATTTGCTTTGTTTTCTGTGTTGCAGATGTTGAGGTGATTTTGCTGAAAGAGTGTTCTCAGATAATACTTACAAATTCAGTGGGTTTTAGGCACATGGTGGTTTGCTAAGAGAGACACAGGGTCATCGTGTTCGTGCATCTGCTGGTGCATCTCTCCTTCCCACTGCCTTTTACACCAGGAGAAATTTGCCAAGAGTGGTGAATGAGGAGTGACCATGGTTACAGCAGCAGCTCTGGAGTCCTCTCTGGCATGGCAGGGTGTGCAGAGCAACAACAAGCATAAATCCTATTAAGAAGACCAAGAGGTTATGCATAATTTTTGCAGGGATCATGACTGAATTTGAGGGGGAAATTTAAAAGACTCCAAAAGGCACCTCTACCTCAATTTTCAGGGTTTGCCATTCGTTAGATTTTATTTTAGATCCATAGCATTCCTTTTTCTAACCAGGTGAAGGATCTAAAAGGAGACAGGGAGAAGAGGATCAGGGAGAGGAGGAGCAGGAAAAGAGAAAAGGAGTGCTCACAGAAAAATAAGGGGGGGACACATACAAGACAAGGACGAAGCTCATCTTTGATTCAGTTGAGGTCTGTATTCACAAAGAGATCACTCAGAAATTTTGTACAAATGGCAGGAGCAGAATGTGAGCGCAATGAGGGGCCTAATGCAGGCACTTGTCCTGTAATCAAAGATTCAGCTCAACATGAGTCCTTTGTGAGACAACAGCATCATTCTCCACCCGGGCTAACCCGTGAATGCAGAGCAGCTCTCTCAAGCAAGGCAGGCAGGATGAGCTTCGCATTTCTTTGTCCTCTTTGGAAAATATGATCTTTTTTTTTTTTTCCTATTCCTCATTTGCCTCTCTTCTAAAGAAAACATTTTTTGATATGCCTGTAGTGAGCCAGAGGATGTTTGCGTGAGTGGAAGCGCTCTCAGGGTGAGGAGAGAAGCAGATGGGCTGACATGGTGGAGCGAGGGCAGCTCCAGCCTGCGTTTGGGGAGAGTGTGCAGAAAAATGGCTGACATCTCCCTGCTGGCGAATGCATGATGGGCGTCCTCCTCTGCGTAAGCACAATTCCCCCTTCCTCAGACTTTAGCAGCCCTACATAGATGAAACGTACAGGGATTCCTTTTTTACCTTCTTAAAGGCATTGGGCAGTAGAATTTCTCAATCTTTTAAAACATTTTTATTAAAAAAATATTTTATGATTTTGTTAAAATGAAACAGAGAATTTCAGTTTGGGTAAATAGACTTTTTCAGTTGGGTTGCATTAGAAATCCCTTTTTGAGTTGCAAACAGTGGTTTTTTAGATATATTTTTAATGTCACTGTAGAAAATTATGTTTAGAAAATATAAAGTAATATTTATCTGATTCCTGGTATTTTTGCTCAGTCTGAATATTACCTGATGTGGTGGGTGTAATCTATTTTTTTTCAGAATTTGGTTATTGAAAACGGGAAACAAGATGTAGAAAGTAAGTAAGATTTACAATCCTTAAAGCTTTACACAGAAACAATACAAAGAAACACAATTAAAGAATTGCCACTCAGAAAGTGAATACAAAACTAAGCATCCCAGTTGAACATTTTGTCATTCTGGGGTTACAGCCATATGCAGCAGCGTAAACCAACATGCCATTGTGGCAGGGACATAGGTCCCAAATTCTTAGGAATCCCATTAATTCTTTGCTTTCTTGAATTGTTAAGTGCTTATCTCTACAGAGAACTGACTGCTACCTCTAGCATTGCTAAAGGTGTTTGTTCAAAAGGCTACTCAGCAATGGGTCAAGCCTACATTCCTCACTGATATCAGAGGGAGTCTTGGAAGCAAAACGCAGGGTGTTTAAAGTGTTAAAGAGTGTTAAATTTCAGATAGACTTATTTTAGACACAAATATTGTATGAAATAATCAGAAATGCCAATACTATGATTTTTGCATACAATGTAAAGTTTAAAATATTTCTGAGCACCCAGTGATGAAGTAAAAACGGAAAACATAGTTTCTTGGTATAAAATTAAATGTAAAAGATAGAAAATATTACTGGTAAGGTAATACTATTCTTAATTTAACTGAAAATATGTTTGCAATATCTGTTTGATACATAGTATCATCTTTTTTCTCGATTCTCCAAGGCATTGTTGCGATTCACCTGAGCTCTGTATGTGTGAGTGTGTGTATGTGTATATTTGTCTGGGCATGTATCCCTCAGGTACTTTGCAGCTGAAGATTTTGGAAACCTAAATTGTGTGTTTTTCTGTCTGGTTGTGTATGCAATTGAATTTACCTACATTTTTATATCCCATATATCCAAAACAGAGTGAAAGTCTAGTTGCGCAGTTACAATGTAAGGCTTTATCAGATTATTATTTAACATATTTATTTTATACTTGTGAAAAATGGGCAAATATAACCCCTCAAGAGATTCTTTTGTCTTTTTTTTTTCATATGGCATATGTACGTTTTCAATTTTCTATTATAAATTTGCGACATTATACAGGATTGCAAAAAGTTTTGCGTTTTCAAACTAGGCCTGGCTTTAATTCTGGGCATGATGTAATCACTACCATACCCCTTCTTGGGGAATCAAACCAGCAAGAGCCCTGCAGCTCTGTGGCCCTGCCAGGCTGCCCTGGGATCCGCTCTCAGAGCTCCCAGTGTGATTCAGCACTCTGCTCCTATTCAGGGACAGAATAAGAATGTGCTTAAGTGCTTTGTGCTTTGAAAACATGCTTAAATGCTTTGTTGAATTGGGAACTAATTAAATGACTGAAAGTTCAAACTTAATATCTCAGTGTAAGGAATGTGTGAATTTTCCCACAGGAAAGAATAACATGCTCTGAAAATATGGCTAAAAATATTTTGGTTTCTTCCTTGGGTTTGGTTTGTTCTGTTGTATTTGTTGCTGGTTTATTTTTTTCCCCTTTCATTAGGCAATAGAGTATAATTAATTTTCAGGGCTTTTCCTTCAAAATAATTTAAAATATTCTTTAAAACGTGAACAAGAAAAATTGTAAACACAATAAAAATTTGTATTTTTGCTGAATTAACTTTGTAGTTGAAGCTAGGTTTTATTTCTGAAATCTAGAAAATGCAACTTTGTTGGTTTTTTTTAAAATTTCTCTTTTCACAAATGTTAATTTTTAGTTGGTTTTGTGTTTTTATTTTTTTTTCACTAAGTGCCTCACAGAAGGTTGGCAAAGTTCCAGAATAACAGCTGGAAGTGAGAAGGAATGAAAACGTATATCACAGAAATTCAAATGAGAAATACGATATACATTTTTAATGGGTATGGTTATCATTCATTTGAACAAATTATAAATGAGGGATTGTTTTTTAGATTGCCAGATGTCTTCAGCGCAGCGCTGGATGCCTTTCCAATAGACAAATACAAGCGATTAACTTCACAGAATGTCTGTGAGTTGAAATTCAGACAAAGATAAAATGGTACATTCTGGCCCTCAGAACTCAAAGCATTGGAGATGGGGAACCTGGACATAAGCTCATTTGCAGTACGCATGAAAAAGGTACTTCATTTCATGTCCTGAAGAATGACAAATTTTTTTTTAATGTGTTTTTTTTCTCTCTGTTGGCTGTGTTCAAGAAACCATATACATAACATCAGAAAGGATGACTTAAGATCAGATCTATTGACATAATTAACTTATTTGCAAACAGTTTAATGTATTTTTGTCTGAGCCTGCCTTCTTGCACACACCAAAACTACCCTTATTCAACTCCTTGTGAATTAGGGTGTACAGCAAATAAAGGAACAATCATCTAGTCCTAACATATTTGCATTCTTAATATGGTGCACACATTCAGGCAAGCGGCAATTTGCATGAGGACCATGAGCCAAATTCAGTTCTGACAGTAGTAGGCATAACTTTATTCAAACCAGACAAGCAGTAGGCATTTACAAGGGGCAAGAATAGGTGCTCTGTGTTTGCTGCATGTCCATACTCCAGCATAATGCATTGCTGTTGCTCAAAACTTCACATTTTTCTTAGACCAGAGGTTATCAAAACCAAGTGCAAGTTTCATCTACAAGTTTGGATACGTATGCAGTAGCTGGCAAGATATACATCTTGCTTTTACATCTATATTTCAGTGTGAATAATAATCATACTTTAAAAAATTATTCTTTTTGCAGGCTTTCATAACTGGAATTAGATGAGAAACATTATGCCAGGATGCCTCTGGCCACCCTCAAAGCATCCTTGTAAATTCAGTCACAAGCATAAGCAACTTCATTCTGTCCAAAGTATTAGCATTTTTTTAAGTGCTCATTTTCCAAGTATTCTTACTAATACTTTAATGGCTGTTGTATACCCCAGTGCTGTGGAGCTGACTGATGTGTCTTGCTGTGTTTCAGCGAATGTTGTGAGGAATCTACAGCAATTAGCTGCTCATGCCTCTGCTTTCCTGTTTTGTGCCTTCCCTTTCATGTATCAGATGTTTGTAAGTTTTCCATTAGACATTTCCTGCTTCTAATAGATGTTTGTGAGGCTTTTGCTTTGAGCTATCAGGGCTCCAATTTGTGCTGAGATGTTTGGTTTTGTTTTAGGGCTGAGAGGTCTTTGTACTCCTTTCTTCCTAGAAAACATTATAATCTGGAAAAAATAAATAAATTGTACTTTGCAAAAAGTGAATATGACTCCTTCATCTAAATGGCATGGTTTGCACATGTGTCTTTTGTCAGCAGATCACTCCTAAAATAAAAGCACTTAAACTGCAGTTTCTGCCAACTTATCAGACACCAAATGGTGACAACATATATGTATTGTAGTTCCTAAAGGCAGCTTTGTACTTCAGTGTTTTCATCTTCTTTGCCCTGCTTTTTTTTTCTCTTTTTAATTTGAAACGGTGACTGATTTCTTTTTCTTTTTCCACCAGCTTGATGTGCTGTACACTACAAGTAAGTAGCTTTAGCTGCTTTTGAAAGAAGAAAATACTTAAAAAGTGTTTCAAATGAGTGTTGCCCAATGTGAAGTGGCTGTCAAAATTAACAGGAAAGACATAATTGATTCCCTAGGAGTCATACACGAAAACTAGCTTAAATTTTACAAAACCACTTCTGACGTGTTTAAATGCTTAAATAAATGTGGTGCTGATCTTTTAATCCCCTCTTCCATGTTTTAGCAGTGGAGCAGTGTACCCAGGCACCAAGGCAGCCCCAGCGTCTCGGAGGGTGTTTTTGCAGCCAGACACTATCTGCCATCCCTCCATTCACATGGTACCAAGGGTTCTGGATATGTATTTTGCTTATCGAGTCACCAAACCAATGCAACATCAAAGGAAGCTGTCAATTCACAGCACGTAACCCACGCTTTGAACTTAGGAACTAGTCAAACCTTTTGGAGTTTTATTTATTAAGGTCAAAACTGGGTTTGAATTGTCAGTGAGGGCAGGGGAGTGGTGAGGGGAGCGAAGGATGGCTGCTGACTCAAGAAACCTGCTGGGACTTTGTGGCCCACTGCTAGGCAACAGCCCATCCCCACCACAGCAAACATACGACCACAAAATGAATGACCTCATCTACAAATCAGCTATTTGATATGCAGATTGGACTGCTGGCCTCTGCCATAACACAGCACTGCACGGACAGCAGGTGCAGTAGGAACAAGTACATGGCCTCTTCACGTTTTAAAAGGCAGGGTTAGCTTGTGCTCACCCACTCCCTCTGGCCCTTTGCAATTCCTGAAGCTCTATTGCCTTCATTTTTTATTTAGACCGTCCATTTAAAGAAAACATGGTGACTCCTTTCTGCTCCCCTCCGTACCCAGCCTCAGGCCCAGAGAGGAAGGGGCAGGGCTAAGAAACTGCGCCAGCAGCCTTTATGATTCCTCAAGCATTTGAACAGACAACCTGAAAAAACAAAGGGTATTTTAGTAAGGAATTGTGATTTCTGAGGTCTTTGCCTTCTCAGATGTCATATCCTTGCAAATTACTATCAAAGTGTGGGGTCTTGTTGTTTCTTTTTCAAAATGGAGACGCTCTTTGTACAGATAGTGCGTGTGGAAGACGGCATTTCTCCCTGTGCATGCATACTCTCCTTTAATTGCATGGAGAGTGCTGTTTGCATCCTACAGTAAGTGAACTACAAGCACTTTTGAGGACAGGCTCACAAAAAAATAAACATACCATTTTGAAACAGAATTAAAGTATTTTTCAGCTATGTGTTAAAAAGAATAAAGAGCTGCTGCTACTCTGGACTATGAAACAGCACTGAGCCTCTTAGCGGGCCTCAAAGAGCAATAAAACACAGTGTAATATAATTTGTATTGTCTGTGGTTGCAGGTTATGTCCTGAAAGCTGTAAACTATTACAGCTTTATAGCTATGCTGCTGGTATTAACTAAATGAAAGGGCGATTTGTTCTAAAACTGTAGTTTGTATGATAGCGAATCTTAAATTCATCAGGACCAATTGATGAAAGAGGAGATAAAAATACTGCGGAGCCAATAGAGACAAAGTCCTAATGCAAACAAAACAAAAGTTTGGTGTAGTGCTTGATCCCTTCAAGCTTCTGCCTCATACTTCTGGGGGGCAGAATTGATCAACCCTGAGACTACAAGGTATATTCAGCTGATGGGGCTGAAGGAAGTCTTGGGTTGCTTATTACAGGAAGCTATGAAAAAATAGATATTTACATTATTGTGTCTAGATCATTCTGGCACTCTAAAGAAAGTTTCTGAATTTGCTGGACTATAAGAGCTCCTTCTTTTTACTCCCTTAAGAGAGTTTTTGTTGAAAAATGCACTTTTGAGTGGTAAAGACAGTGATTTAAGGAGCCAATCTTACAACACCATGTCTTTCGCCTGAAGGCTGTGAAAATGTTTAGGTTTTTGTCTGAAACCCTGGAATTTCCTGTTAAAGAGAAATTGTTTTTTTCTGCTTGTACCCAGTTGCAATGCTTTAGCTTGATTCAGGCTTAAATTTAAACATAGATGAAATGTGTGTCGTTATACTTGCTCAAGCCCACAAATTATTTGTTAGATAATTCTGCAGCTGGTTCCTTGTAACCTTCAGCTTCTGCATAAGCCATTAGTTGCTGGTAAAGAGGATAGGGTCTGGCTGGTCACAGACTCTTTGTCACTGTGAACTTCTGTCAGGCTTATGAGGGACAAACACTTTTGATTTTAGTTCAGAATACACATCAAGTTAAAGCACTCGAATATTTGCTTAAAAAACTGACTAATCTGCAAGTTATTTTTACTAAAAACTCACAGGAATGGTCACAGCGAATGAATGCTAATAGGAAGGATGCAAAAGGAAATGGGACTGGACACTGAAAAGGAATGATGATGACACAATTGCCCCATTTTCTTTCAAACAGGTTTTGCTGCTAGAATACGTTTGGATGTCTGACTTTCAAATCAATGCCTCAAGGTCCCCAAAATGTTGTCTTCAGGGCCTGGTTCAGTACAGAGCCATAGTGCTACCAGTCTCCACATTTGTCCCCTGCCTGACAGAGGGTAAAGCCAGCAATTCAAAACAGTATGTGGTTTGATACCAGGGAGTTTGAACAGGTTCTTGATGACTGAGCAGGCCAAAAAGAGGACATAGACCTGCCCTCCTGATGTAGTGCAGGTGAGCAGCAGGCAATGGAAGTGGGGAGGGGGACTGTCCCCTCTCCTGTTGCAGCTCTGCAGTATTGGCACAGTTCTGTGAGATTATGGTGGTGCACCTGCCTTCTGTTTCTCTGAGGACAACCCATGTAGCTTACCTGGGAGAGTGTGGGCCATTGTAGGCATTCTCAGTGCCTCTTATCCAGGAGGCTGATGCACATTTTGTTACTCAGGGAGACATATATGGGAAAATTGACTGAAAAAGTCTATTTTCTCAAAGTGGGGTCCCAAAAAAGTCCTCAAATCTGTAAACTTCCATGTGCTTTAAAGTCATTAAACAATCTCTGTTGCAACTTCTCAGATATTTGGCTAGATGGCTACTTGAATGTATTTTAAGTTTTGAAAGTATTTGCTGTTGAGAGCATTAATGTCCATGTTCTGTTGGTGACCATATGGCAGTGCAGGGCTGGGTGGCTGAGGAGCCCCTTCAGGACTCCAGCATGTGCTGACACCCCTGAAGTCTTGGGGTATATCCCAGGCATCTTTCACTCCCAGCTATGGCTCAGCTTGCTAATAGTTGCTCCATAGAGAGCATCCTACGTCTGGCACAGGTGCAAATATGTAACAGAAGCATGGAAAAGTTTGGGTTGGAATGGACCTTAAAGATCATCTAGTTCCAACCCCCTGCCTGTAAGGAGGGACACCTTACACTAGACCAGTTTGCTGAAAGCCCCATCCAGCCTGGCCTTGAACACTTCCAGGGATAGGAGGATATCATTAATTCCTACATTTGTAAGGACATGCCATAAGACAGGAAGATTTCCAGCTGAAGGCAATTTTTTCTGAGTGATAAACATTAGAAAACTTTTGACTGCTGTAAACACAGGACTTTCTTGTTGTGGTATTAATAACAAAGAAATGTCAAGAAACCAGAGTGGGTGACAGAGAGCACAGTCTTGGTGAGAGCTGGATGTGACCATCCATCCAGTCCTGGGGCTGGCAGGGCTCGGTGGCACATCTGCAGGCTTTCCCACTACCCAGTGCCAGAGAATGATCTAAAGTGTTATCACATAATATTTGAATGAGGTTTTAAATAAAGATGCCAACAGTGTGTACAGATCACAAAAGGCAAAGCTGCTGGTATGCGAGTAATTTGGGATGAGCACTGGATGTTTGGATGGACTGCTTGGGTGATAGCTAGCAACTGAAGAGTGATTTCTGAGCCAGCTTAGTGACATCTGTTCAAATTTCTTGTGGAGTGCAGGCTTCCCTCCCCTGTGACAAGGCCAGGCACATTCCTTCTGTCCTGCCTGACAGCACAGAAGTGGTGGTGGCTGCTGCTGTCCCTGACCCGGGGCCCCGCAGGGGCAGTCTACTGGTGTGAAGCTGCTGCTAGGACAATGTGAAAGGGTGAGATTATTCTGATATGCAAACAGGGAGCCAGCCTTGAAGTCAGGGAGAAGAACAAGGGTGCTAGTGGAAGGAGGACAACAGATCCCAGCGTTAAGACTGCTCTTGCTGAATTCATCCCACTAAAGAACAAAGCAAGGAGAGCCTTGCAAGAATTTGATCCACCTAGAAAGGCTGCTACAGTGTTAACCCCTTCATGGTGAGACACTTGGATGTAACTTAACTGGAATGTCAGTGGAAGTGGCAGATTGCTACACTTTACAGGTGAGCAATGCCACAGGCTCTGCAAAGGGATCACTGGTTCTAACATATTGGTCTCTGCTTTTGCACCTGATTTTTTGAGGGGAGGTGTTAAAGAAAAATTGGCAGGCTTGTGGCGTTGAAAGAGTTATTACAAACCAGAGGATAAAATGTCAATGATGCCTGATGCAGAGAAATGTGCAGCATTAGCAGATATGTGCTGCTGATCTAGTAGCTGCTAGCCCTCTCTGTTTCACAATGTGATATTTCTGGGTTTCAGTAACCAGACTCATAGGAAGTCTTCCTTGATACTTTTAATCATATAGTGGCATTTGGCTCCTGACCAAAGAAAGGAAGCAAGCAGAGCTACTGGCCTTCAGGAAGGGTTTGGGTAGGGATTGCAAAGACAGCACACAGGCTCCACCTGCACTGTACTGGTAGGATGCGTTAGTCTTTTTGTGCCAAGGCAGCCCTTCCACACATTTTCTAATCCCACTAGAGGAGATAGATTGCATTCAAGAAAGACATAATTTCCATATCCTTTGAATGTGATTGTGTGAGGCCAAGTACCATGTCTTCTACTGTGCCTATAGGTCTCCATTCAGAAAAACAGTAGCGTTTCACGGTTCCCCTGTGCTCACCCTCCCCTGGCTGCTCTCCCTGCCTGCAGATACTCTGCTGACAGTTCCATCCTTTCTAGCCAATACATTCGGGACACCGCAGCCACGGTCCTGGCTTGTTTCTGCAGTCCCAGGATTACTGGCAGCCCAGCCCGGCACAACTCACAGCCAAAATTTTTGGTGGTGCAGTTGTACTGAGTTTTGCCAGTGGAGTGTGACTTTGAGATTAGAAATTACTGGACTGTAAATGCCTTGCACCATCGTCTGCACTCATCCACCGTGATATTCCTGCTGCTTGTGTCATCCCTGTTTCTAATTCTGAACTATAAAGGTCACTCCAAGGCTCCATCTGTGCTGGATGTGATTTGCTGCTATTGCAATAGTTTTTGCAAGTACATAGCACTGACACCCCATGCTGGTAAACGTCAGGTTTATATCAGCAAGAAACCTCCCCAAGTGAATAAACACATTAAGGGAACATCTAAATTTACACCGGAGGTTTTGCCAATCACCCCCTGACAAACAGGGGGTTGTGTGTGTGTGTGTGTGGGGGGGGGGGGGTTGTGCTTCTCTTTCACTTCATTCTCACACAAGAAACTTTCAAGAATAAACTAAATTTAAGCTATAGTTGAATAATTGTAGACAGAAATACAAAAATTTGCTCCTAGGCCTGGAAGTACTTGAATTTGTTTTTGTGATGCTCCTTCTGCAGATTATATTGCCCTTTTTTTCTCTTTTTTTTCCCCCCCTCCCCCAGGAAGACCCATATTGTAACACTTTAACAGAGGAAATTCACTCTGCCTCTGCTTTCTTGCTTGGTGTATATTTAAATAATTGCTACATTATAAAAAGCTAAATTGCTTTCCCACCAGTTGTCCCTCAGACCAAACCTTCAAGGATATGCTAAACAATAATGACTGCAACAACAGTAAACTCAAAAGGCCTTGAGATCCCTTCAAAGATAAGATGTCTTGCTGTTTCCCTTCCATACCCAGGCACTCTCATGCAGATTAGCAAACAGCATGCATACAGCCCGCATAGGCAGAGCAATGCTTGGAGTGGGTTTAGTTTGGCCCTCTGCGAATGTAGGGAAGGAAAATGTAAAAACCGAAAGATAATGCTCCAGTGCTGAGCCAGGGTAACTCAGCTGGGGCCAGGAGGGCTGAGCGGGATATGCTGTGTCGCCCATGACCTAGCAGCCATTAGCGTTTCACATATTCCCCCCTCGGCCACAAATCACCAGACAGCTGCTCTTCTCCACATGTCACCTTGTGTCCTGCACAGCTCTGACCTATGACTTTCCCACGGTTGGTGGCTCTGGTCCGGGATAGTCCAGTGTGTGGGCAGGAAGAGAGGCAGACAGTAGGGTACAGGCATAGGAGGCAGACGGGGGAGGGCAGGTAGAAGGGCAGGCAGAGGGGGCAGGCAGCACAGGCAGCAGGGGCTGCAGGGGAGGAAAGGGGGCTGACAGGGGGCCAGAGAGCGGGGACAGGGAGAGCGGACAGGTAGAGGGAGAACGTAGGGGGTTCAGGCAGCAGGGTACAGGCAGAGGAGCAGGCAGCGAGACAGGCAGTGGCCCCTCCTGGCTGACGGCAGATGGGAAGGGCAGGAGCCGGGATTAGTGAGATCTCCTCACCTCCCCACCCCTTCCCCGGCCCCAGCTGGCTGTTTAAAAAGAAAGCCATAAACCCATTAGTACAAAGACAAATGAATCTCATACCCTGAGGCATTCCTTCATTCAGAACTGGCCTTAACCACTTTTCCAACCTCCCTCTCTTAAAACTCACTGTCTTTTGGGTTTTCTTCTATAATGGCAGAGTTTGGCAAAATGCTTGACCATACAGTCAGTTAGGAGGTTTTTAGTAAAATTCTATAACCTCACTTTGTATATGTGCAGGTATATATTCATATATGCACGTGTATAAATCCCTGCCAGCATGTATATGTCCAAATATATGCTCAGATATGTCTTTCCCATTATTTATACAGATACTTTTTTTTTAATTCAATGTAAGTTAGGCACATATAGTGTCGATTAGCATTGGAAACTGGATGTATGCTATAGCTAAATTTAATGTTATATGATTTTATGTGTCCTTGATTTTACATTAATGCTAAACACATGTGAGCCTGTGGATCTGCAGCCAATGTGAATTATTTCCCTTTGCAGCTGTACGGGATGTAGAAAATGATGTGGCAATACTGTAGTAACTATAGGGGACTTGCCACAGCAGAGTGGTGGGAAGTGCTCAGAGGAAATGACAAGTGAAAATATAAATAAGGTTTTATGGAGGTTTTTGTTTGTTTATGTGTTTGTTTGTTTTCCAATAAAAGAAACTGCCCTAGATATAGATGAGACAGTACAGAGGAAACTACTCTGTAAATTATATAAATAGTAATCCATTTAAAAGATGCAAATAAAGTTTTTTAAAAATGAATCCAGCTAAGTTAAATATGGCTGAATAATACTTCAGATGTTCTCGAACTGTGCATATTTGAATGTGTAACTAAACTGCTAAGACAAATGCTAAGGGACACTGCTTAAGTCTCTTGCTTTTTAACTTTCTGTCATGATCAACTACTTCCTATTCAGCTGTAATTTGCAATTTCCTGCCGTTGATTATATACATATATGTATATAATCGTGTTAACTAACCCATAGTTTAAAAATGTGTATTTAAACTGAGTAGAAGAGTTAAGCATCTTTTATATTAATTTGATCTGACTTCTTCTTGGCAACTCACATCTTTTCCCACTGGTTTTATCACCTTTTGATTTTTCAGAGTTTTTCTTGGAGTGCTTTACTTTCCACATGTAAATAACATTATGTTCTGCATGTGGTAGAGAGTATTCTTGAATCACACATAGGACTTTCAACCAAAATTGTATGGATTACAGTTTAAAATACTTTTAAAGTAGTAGGTCTATTTAGTATACTCTGACCACTGAAGCTGAGCAGTCATTGGCATGACTGCACAATCCATCCCTTCAGAAAAGGCAGCAGAACCAAATGTTAATGCTTGATAGTGACTGGTCAGGTTTTATGAATATGGCTATCTACTCCATTAAAATCAGGTGCAGTCATAAAGACTTCTTTAAATCACAGCTCTTTCTTAATCAAGGTTCACATCATAGTCATTGAAGTTATAGATTAGTAAAGATTTTGCCCTTAAGTCAAAATCCTTGTATTTGGTTTATGTAACTTATAAAATTCTGGCAGGGCAAGGACACATTATTCTCCTATGTTAAACCTATCCAAAGGTAGATTAAATTAGTTTTGCTTTATGTCATGTTACTTGTCATGAATAATCCTGCAGTCAGAGGTGACAGACACGTGACATAACGTGTTTAACATGACTGGAGGTTTTTCAATCAGCTGGTGCACAAAGAGGCACAAATACTGTTGAGGTTAAAGAGTTCTCTGAGTAAGGATATGATTTGCCAATACAGTTAAGTTATCTAGAAGCCTAAGTTTTGATGAAAGACTTCTAAATCTCTTCTGTGTTTTGGAAAATTTGACCTATATCCCTTAATCTTCTATGGATGTCTCCAGCTGCATGTTTGAAGCAGAGGACATGCCAAGTTGATTATGTTTTCTAAAACAACCTAACTTTTCAATGTGAAAGAAGCCAAAGAGGGCAGTGCAGCACAAGGCGACAAGCTTCAAGCCTCAGAATAGTCACAGATTAGCAAAAAATGCTTTTGTAAACAGCGTTTTGCAGAGACCTCAGCTGTTAATTGTTATTGTAATGCACCACATTTTAATTGAGTTAATTGGCACAAAATGTTTGTCTCTATTGACTGAGATAAAATGTTAAAAGTCCATTGATGGCAATTGGAATTACAGTAGGCAACCTTGACAATAGAAGTCAATGTTTTACAGTGTGTTGCTGTTTAGACGTGTTTGTTTGGGGGATGAAGCATAATGTTGCTTATCTCCGAGGTATCCATTTTGCCTTGGGAAAAAGTGTCCCAAAGCACTACTGCAGATTTTTTTTGTGTTCCAGCTGACTGTATAGAGAAGTGAAAGACAGACCTCTCAGGTTAATTCCACTGCTACAGGGAAGGCCTATTTCAAACTCTTAGCAGAGGCCAAGGCTTTCACAAGAACACTCTGGGCTTGGCTTTGCCTATCACCCATAGCTGTGTACCTGCACACCCTCTCCAAGAGACAAACTTGGGGAGGCAGTATGATGGTCAGTAAACAACCAGGTCCATCCCTTAGCAGACAGCCAGGTCCATCCCTCAGAAGATACAGTTCCATCCCTCCTCTTGCTGCTAAGGCATTGCCGTGTGGTGCTGGGAAACCACCAAAGAGACATGAGAGAGGAAAATAAAAAAAAGGAGTTCACACAGTGGGATCCAGAACTGAGTCCCAAGGCCAAATGGGAATTTAGCCAGAGGCCATGAGGCACTGCCTGGATCCTAAGTCTCAGTGCTGCTGAGACAAGTTCTACTGCTCTCTTTGGAGGAGTACGATGCCTTCTAGCTCACAGACTTCTTCCGCTGTGGTTGAAAGAAGTCCTTATGGTCATTTTAGCTCAGTTCCTATGTGTACACCCAGTGAAGGCTCTCAAGTGAAAAATAAGCCAAATCAGTCTTCAGCAAAGACCAGGGCAGCTCCTGATCCTCTGCAGAAGCATGTTCCTGAATGGTGAAGTGAAAAACCAGGTGGTTGTTGCCAGTGTCTAGTCATGCCTTAGTGCAGATACCACCCCACTGGGTCAGACCAGCACCTGCAGGCAGGGAGGGGATGACGTATGCTATGAGCAGGTAAGGTCAAATCTCCTTCTCCTCCTCCTCAAGACAGCACTCAAAGCTGGTGGTGCCCACTGCCACTGGTGATTACACACATCCTCTGCTGACAGCAGGCAACTGCATCAAGTCTGGGAAACTCAAGCCAAAATGTAGCTGTACCTTTCCCTTTTTATTATGGTATATCATTTTATCAGCCAGGGAGGTTCAGTTCTCTTCAAAGTTATTGTTATAATTTAACTTCCAGGAACACAGTACCTGACTTTGCTTAGACGGAAGCTTCTCAGCAGCACTTTGGTATCAGAGAGCGCTGGAACACAGCCACGGGTCAGAAAACGCTGCCCAGGAAAGAGGGTGATGAAAGTACCGACACTTTTGTTTAAACAATTTGCTTTCCTTTTCCGCTCGAGGAATAGTTTATAAATCGTATACCTGTCATAGCGGTGCCAACACACTAGTTAGACAAATTTCTATTTTTGACATGAGCATGTGTTTGGCTGCACTTCCAATAGCTGGCTGGAGCTGCCTGATTATGTGATACATCCAGACAGAGCATCTCTGCATTCCAGAGAGCACTGGCTGTGACTGGGCAGGTCACCCATTCAAACTGCAAGTACTGAGGCTTGATTCTTAGTCCCTTGTTAATTAAGCACTAGAAAACAGCTGAAGTTTGGTTTTTTGGGGTTTTGCGATCTGTTACTTTTTTTCTGCTGCTGACAGCTTGCAAAAATTCTTCCAGCAGACTGGAGGGAAGGAGTGGACCTGAGCAATATAGTGAGGCTGAGGTTCCTGCAAGCAACAAGCACAACAAGCACTGTCTATGTGGCTATGTGTCTATGTGTCTATGTGGCTAGACAGTCCAATTCCTCTTACTGATGGTGAGAGATGGAGAAGCTCTGAGGTTACTCTCATTATATTTTTTTTTTGGAGTAGCTGCTTTTCATTACATACGTTTCACATAATCCATCTAAGGTCAGGTCTGTTGGTTCACACACTACCATCTTTCAAGAGCAGAAGGAAGTAAACAGAAAGTTGCCATAAAGCCATCAAAACTCAACTTTCAGGAAACAAAATCCACATAAAATGTTTTCATAAGTTTGTCTGAATCACATCTCTTCTGTCTCTTATTCATTATTATACCCTAGATGAACTTGAAAGAGGCACTTGGTGACATACTTTTTTGTGTTAGCTGGTGTAGCATCCAATAAATGAAGTGGTTTAGTAAGCAGAGTGCCTACCAGGCCATCAGTAGTAAATCCACAAAGGGTTAATGAAGCCTGAAACTACAGTCACTTTTGCAGTTATGGCCTCTCTGTAAACACTTCAAAGAAGACATCTCTGTGGTGTGAGCTACAAAGAAACCACTGCAATGGAGACAATGATCTGCATCAGGGGAGCAGGGGCAAGTTGAGAAGTGATGGTGGGAGCAAAAACAGGGTGGAACACCAGGATTTCTGTTTTAACATGATTTGGGGTTTTAGCCTCTTTCCTTCTACAAAACTCTGTCTTCCCACAGCTATCTAATATGGAGAACTTTGTCTGGGGAACAAACTTGTTAATTCTTGCTTTTAAGTTTGATTCACATGTTTATCTGTCCCTTGGAAAAGGTCTGGTCTTCTTTCAGGGTTTGTGGGTTTTGGTGTTTTTTATGTCTTTAAGATGGAATAATTTTTCCACCAGCAGAGTAAATGGCAGTTCCATAGGCAGTTACCTGGGATGCTTGTCCTTTGAAGTTACTCAGAGAAATAAGATGTATGATACAATTGGTTTTCACTCATATTGTAGGATACTATGAAGGTGTAAAAGGATGGGTCTGCATGACCTGATCAGTTGTAAAAGTCAGTGCAGATACAAGCTCAGCTTCTTATACAGCTTATTCATTGGCTGTTTTCAACTATTCTTCTCTTCACCAATACTTTGTATGTGGACTATATACAGTATTGCTTGCTTTTTATTTTTTTTTTTTTTACCAGCCTGTGTTGCTACAGGATTGTAATGATTCCTTATTGTGCATTACTGCAGAGGGAAAAGGTTTACATGCAGCTAATTGTACAGGAATTTCCATGAAGCTTTGCAAAAATTAAATTAATCAGACATCATAGCAGGACAGTTACTTGAGAGTATTTGAATGTTAAAGGCTACCACAGAAAACAGAAGGGCAGTGAGCTAACTGGGTGAACTTGCATTGGCAAAGGGAGGTGAAAGAAGAGATGGTTTTGCAAATATGTAACAGGAACATGCAACAGAGAAAATATGTTAAATTGTGAAAAAAAGGAGGAGATAAGATTTTGCCAGTTGAGACTTAGAGCTCTTTGGAACAGAGGCTGTTCTCACATGTAGCATTTTTATGTATTCATAAAGCAGGTTCTGACCTCAGACTAAGGTCTTTTCAAAATCTCACCTATCTGCATCTTTATTTATCTAAATACCCTTCACAAAAGGACCCAAAGTCATGTGGATTTAAAACCACCTCAAGTCTATAATAAAGAATGATGATAGATGGCAGAAAAATGAGCTGTGGCAGGTAGATGTGCTGTGACCAGAGGGACTGGTCTGTTCTTGTTTTGCATCCACATTAATTAGCAAGAAGTGGGAGTAAACACCATCTTAATAGAGAAATATTACAAAGGGACTTTGAGAAGTTGTAGGGATTAATTAGATAATCTTCATAAGACATTTAAAATATGAGTACTTCTTTGCATCCTTTCACTTAATTAAACTTTTATTTCATCTAACAAAAGCTCACTAGAAAGAACTGGTATTTTTATCAGTCAAACCAGAGTGTAAAAATTTAATTTATGGCTTTTTTTTTTCTTTCCTTTTCCATGTACATAGTGGATGAGTCTCTGTGGGTATATGTTTGTGTGTATATACATGCATATAGGAGAGTAATAAAATATGTGTATATGCACTCACACAATAACCCTACTGGGAGAGAATTAAGAACAGTATTCTTAAAAAAAAAAAGTTTCCATCATCTCTTTTTTATATTCACAGGTGCAGTAAGAGAGTTGAAGAATGGACATGTGCAAGTGAAAACACTTTCCACTTTACAGTGCTCACTCCTCTTTATTAGAATCAGTATAGGAAAGAAAAAAATAAAAATCCATTGTTCACTTTCACTTTGATCATCATACCTATCATTTTACACACCACATGCTTTCCTCTTCCAAGGGCATATATTGCATTTATTCTGCAGCTGCAGTATATTGATTTTGGACTGCTGACTTCAGTGCAGATGAGTGACAAACTAAATAAGCTGCTGGGTGACAGATAAGTAACCATGTTTAGTCTCTTCACTCCGAAATGAAATCCCGTAACTCATTTCAACAAATTTTGTTTCAATAGTTTTGGTACTCAGTCAAGAGAATACAATCATATTAATATTTTTTCTTGTTAAAGACCAGTAGTAGAATAGAAGCTTTCACATAATGTTGCAGTTTTGCATTCTACCTCTACCAAAGCATACACAGGACTGTTCCAGATTTACACTGACACATCTCTGTAATTCCAGCGGATAATTTTAATTAGATGTAAATATTCATCTGCATTTCTTTTGCATTGTATTTTTTGTTCAATAACTGAGTAGATTATCACTCCTCTTTGACAGTTGTAGTGTTTCCTAATTCTTCATCCACTGAATGAACAACAGACTGCTCAGTTTCCTAATACAGTACTCTGAGTTTAAAATGTAGATGTCAGACATACTTTATTGAATAAATTATTATTATTATTATTAACAACAATAACAGTTATTCTTTTGTTGCTGTTGCTGTTATCATTACTTTATATATTTTCTATAAATATAATTATTATATCATTATATATAATTTTTTTAAAATTTTGTATTATTATTTTCTTAGGTCTCCTAGCAATAAGAATAACCCAGTTACTTGTAAGTAGTGTTAAACGGTGTGAGGTTTCCAACATACATGGTGAAACTTAGAGGCAGTAAAAAGTGAGCTTTTTTAAGTGCTAGCTATAATACTTAACCCAAAACATCATTGAGAAGAAAGCATTGTAAGGCTGGAAAGTTCTCCTCTTTCTTGGCACAGCTGGGCAACACACCAAGTAGACCTTACAAACTGTAACATAACACGGTGGTACCAAGTGAATATTGTGACATACATATTCCAAGGCAACTGAGAGCAAAATATATTCCATAACATCACTGCTCATGCAAGGTCATGTATTGCAAACAGTTAGACCGGTTGAAGCCAGGCTGAGTTTGCAGGGGAGATGTGACTGCAATTGGACCAGGCATACTCAAGCTCATTTTTTCCCTACTGTGATGGCACCAGGGAAGTCCTCCAACAACCTGACATCTCTGATGCAACAGAATCATTGCTGTCAAAACCTGGACTGACTGAAGCACAGATTAGAGATACTTATAGGCTCTGGCCTCATCCCTGAGTTGCAGCAAAGGAAGGTTATTGCCAGCTGAACGTTTTTTAGTGAAGAGGAACAACCATAGATCTCTTGCTTGAAGATGTTTGTATAAAGAGCCATTTGAAAAGCCTTTTAAAACATGATAACAGTTTTGGAGTATTGTTGAGATCTTTCATACAGAAATTCATTATAAGAATAAAATTACCTAAGAAAATAAAAATTTCCACCTGTATAAGAATAAGAATAAGAATAAGAATAAGAATAAGAATAAGAATAAGAACAAGAATATGGGCAATCCAATAATGTGGCTGACACCTGACCAAATAGGATGGGGTGCAAGGAGAAAATGTATGCTTCTGAATGACTTTTTCAACAAAATCCAGTAAAATGGGATTTAAAAAATGGTAGACAAACAGTAATTAGCCAGGGTTTTTTCCCACTTTATGTGCTAATGGGTAAGCAAGTTTCAGCACAGAAGGGCTGTTTGAAGACTTCTCATTAGGCAAATGTGTAGGGTTTTTAACATTTTTCTGGTTAGGCAGAATATCAGTTGTCTAAGCTGAGGCAATGGCAAGCAGTTTAAAAAATTATCAAGCATTCCAATAACTTCTGGGTAAACTTGAGTTTGTTCCTAAAGAAAGACACTCTGATAACAGCACAGTTTGGACAATTAAAATACAGTAAGGTTCACAGCAGAGGTGACTGGCTGTTTGAAAAGTGCTGCAGCACACAATTTATGACATCCTTTATTTTAACACTGCTCAGTATACCCTGTAAAGGCTTTAATGTGCTTAAACCAGTTTATTCCTTTGTTAATGGTCTGTGATTGCAATCAGGTATGCCCTATAGACAGCTTCACACTTCCGTGTGAAGTATTATTTGATAAAAAACCTAATCAATAAATCTAATTTCTTCTCTTGCCAGATACAGTTACATAATGTGTTTCCAATTTGGGCCTGGATCAGTTTCCTGGAATACTGAATAACCTGTGAGAATTTGTAAGCTTCATAATAAGTTGGCATTCAAGATCACTATGACTGGACTCTAGACCTTGCTTGGTAAAAAGAAAATAGGACTGTCCTTGAAACAATCTCATCTTTCCTCAAGTTTTTAAGGATAATTGAAAAGGTTATAGAACTAAATGAGGAAAACAAATGTAATGCAGAGTGTAGCTTTCAGAGTTTCCTTTCTAACCATGGATTTTATATGACATCATATATTATAGAGCTACAGAAAAATAATCCAAATAAATACTATGTTTTGGTCTAAGACTGAGTGACTACTAGAAGATGGATAGTTGGATAGCACTTTATTTCAAAGAATATGGATTATGACAAAATTTTTCTTACAAAAATACTACTGTAAATCTTACAAATCTTCCAAACTTTGGGGAAACAGATTAGCCTGAATCTTCATGGAATAGATACCTTGCAGAAATGAGAGCTGCTAAAAAATGAAAATTCCTTCCAATGGGAGTTGTTTCTTTCAATAAATGTGTTGAATGGAAATCAACCCTTTAGACTCATCTTCTGATGAGTATTGCATCTCTTCTGCATCATGAGATCTTCTATAAATTGCATTTCACTTTTCTTTCCAGATGAATGACAGGAGTCATGCTGGTAGAGGACTGTGACATCATATTTCGAGTCCAGCCATAAGGCTTTCTAGCACTACCCAAGGGAAACGTGGGATTCCTCATTTTTAGCACATACACTTGGGTCTGTTCTTGTAGTTTTTTCTAACGACTGCCTACTGTAAAAATACAGAAATAGTCTTCTGGCCAGACAGATTGGCTGCTGGCAGCCCCTGGGGGACCCAGCCCTGGCAGCCCACATTGGGCTACCCCAAGACAGTACTTGGGGAATGCAGGCACCTCAGTTCTGATGGAGGGATTAGAATTCTTAAAATTAGATATTTTATCAGATCACCTGAGAAAGAAATAGAAATAAATATCAGAAAAGGGTGATGTTTCTTACACTTAAATGGGTACCTCAGACAGCTTGGATTAGTGAATGTCCAGGGTAGCCTGTTCGATCTTAGCTGGCTTTCAGAGGAATTCAGCCTGGAGTTAAGTAATTTTTAATCTTTCCATGTAGGCAAGACCTCAATCATCTATCTTAATCTTCATTCAAACAATCAGCACATAGGGAAATGCTGAAATAGACTTTTTTGAAATTGTGGTCGTGGTATTTGTAGCAGTAGGAGTAGTAGTAATTGTTGCTATAACTGTTACAGGCACATTGTTGCAGGATATTGCCATCATAATTTCATACAGGGATTAACACCGAAGTCCATAAAAGATGAACAAAATGCATCACTGCTGTGCCTAGGGCTAAAGAAAACATGTGTCTGTGGTACTATTTGAGGAGTTCTGTGCTTTGCATTTTGACATTGTTCGAATGAGGGTTTATTGTGAGGTTAATTGTGAGGTAACGAATCATGAAGACTAACAGTTAGAACCACATTTCAAACAGAAGTGTTCAGCAGATCGGTGTGTCTTCAACACACAGCAGACACCCACGTCCAGGGCATGTAACTGAAGTAGGGAACCCTACACAAAGCTGTTTCCATCTGTGAGCTTAGTAGCTAGCTGGAAGTTTGAGGGCCTTGAAGGTTATTCCTGATGGAGGAAGTTATTGATGCTACTCTGTCAACAAAAATATACACAGTTCTGTTCTCTTCAAAAACACACAGTTTCAAAAAACTAGGGGCCATTTCCTTGCCAAAGGTTAAAACCCCTTTTCTCAGACCCCTCCAAAGACTCTTACAGGGTCCTTCTTGGGGGTAATGTTATTGGGAATAATCAGGAAATCTTAGTGATACCTCTGCAGGCTATTTCTGAGCTGAGATTTACAACTTGACTTTTACCTCTTGCATACACATATTTACACACACACACACAACTATTCATCCTGCTGAAGAGTGAAAATCCCAGGGAAGTACAGTATATTTTATTCTGCCTGAGGTAAAAGTCTGAGCCAATACTTTAGGTTTGGAAAATATTGTTATTTCATTCACCTGCATCCATAAAAGGACTTAGTGGAACTTAAATGAAAGGTAGTGAAGAGTCTTTCAATAAGATTTTAGCCATTCTATAGCAATATTAAACGTATTTCTTCATAGCAGTCTTCAGAGGGCATTCGAGTGGAACGACTCATCATTTTGGACTATATTTGCTCCTACATCTTTTTCAGAAGACAAACTGCACTTTTGGGTGATGAATGCTTGCTTATTAGAGTGAAATGGTGCTGCAAAGCTCTAGCAGCTAGCTGCTTAAATATCACACGGGGATGAAATTTTTCTAGATGAAAGCCTGAGATTTTCTGCGGATTATATTATTTGTCCTTGGGAGGTTCAAATAGACTGGGAAGAGTTTCTATTCAACATGATAAAAAGATCAGAATTTATAAAGATCAAGGGTCTCCTCAGAAATTTTGTATCTCAAGATATGGAACACACCACAGTTAAATTCACTCAGTAGATAACAGCACTAGTGTCAGAGCACTTAAAACAGGAGAAAAAGCATCCCTCTGCAGTCAAGTAAATTATAAGTATAATATAATCGATCACATCATTTTGCAACAAACCCAGTCAATTTTAAAGAGAAAAATAACCTCCTGGTGCTTATGCATATGATTTTGTATCCAAACTGCCAGGCTTTAAACCATTTTACAAGTGATATAGAATAAAAAAATGTATTTCTACAAGTTTACTTTTTGCTGACTTTAGAAATTAAGATTGCGTTTCTAATTCAGACTTATTCTTTACTGATGATAGAATTTTTGCAAGCCCAGGTTACTTACAACCTGTCCTTCCTGGAAAACTTTGTTTCCTGATTCAGTTCAATTCTATTTTACAATAATCCTTATACCACTCTCATTTCATAATACTGTGCGGCTACATTATACCACTGACAAATATATTTATAGAATGCTATAGGGTGGTAATCAAAAGCCTTCTGAGGATAGTTCAGATGCTCAGCATAATTTTCAGTTTATGCAAAATTTTGGAGCAATGTCTTTCTATTCAAGAATACTATAAATTTTCAGCTATGTATTGATTTCTTTGGTACCTTTCCACAGTGGAGGATTTGACTGGTAAGATATAAAAGATGGACTACAAACAATGGTTAGGTATGCAGTGCAAAAGAATGGCATAGGAATACTCACTTTGGTTTAAAGTGATGACATTAGAGTTAGATCTTTCCAGAGAAATCAAACTTTTGTCATTCCTTATATAAACTCACTGTGTGCACTAACAGTTCTCCACTTTAGCAAGACAGATGATAAAAGAAACTATTTCTTGTTAGATATTTTTTGGGGAAGATAGTTTGTGTGGCCAATACATAACCAGGATGCACAGACACACTTTGCCAGAAAATGACACTTCTGAGAGCAAAGACCCTGCAGTGCATGTCATATACCATGACATCGTTAAGCATATTTTCAGGCTGCCTTATTCTCCCTTACAAAGGCCGATGCATACTATGAGCAAAATTTTTTGTATGATGTAACTGTAGTTGCAAGCACACTCATAGTGGGCAATAAATTATATACGTTTACATATTGTAAATTATATACCTTTACCACACTGTGGTGTGCACTTCTGGCCAGTCTCAGCAGCCTCAGAGACAGAGATAAGAGAACTAAACCCCCAATAAAGTTTTGGAATCGTATTGTGGTGATGCGTGCTGATAAAGGAAAGCTAATTTATGGGCAAGTGGTACCATCCAGTCTCGGAAGCGAAGTCAGATAAGAATCTTATCAGTCATATGACCAACCTCAGACTTCCTTGCATGATCACTCTCACTTGCTCCGTACTTTCTTATCTGCCAAATGTATCACGGAATAGCTCAAGCAGCAATGAGTTATTCCCAGATTGCTAGGGCCATAGCTGAATTGCTGAACTTGGGCCCCAAACTATTCACTCTAGTATATGTCTTGGATATAGTGTTGCTGCACTCCATTGATCAGGGGGTAATAAGAGGAGATCTGATTAAAAGCCCATGCCTTGTGTTTATTAAGTCTTTTCTTTCTAATTGTTATATTTTCAGTTATATCGTAGTAAAATAATTATAAATATGATGTATATCATATTCTCTGTATAAATACATAAACCTATAAATATACAAATATACATATCAGAATAAAAATTGAGTGGTTTATGAAACTCAAGCCTCAAATGGTTTATATTTCACTTAATTTTCCTATGTATTGTGTTGTTTGTCTTGCCAATAATATGATTGGTACCCTGTGTCAGTGTATCTGTTTTCTTGGAAGATGATTTCTAGAAATCAATTTTATTTCAGTTCTTTGGTTTTCTAGACATGTGGGCCCTACATGAAAGTCATTAGCATTCTTGACAAATATTTTTGCCTTTCCTGTTTTCCTCTACTCAGTAAATTGAGAGCTCAACTTTTAAGTCACTTCATGCTTACAGTAACATGAGACAATCAGCATGCATCTAGCAACAGAACTTCAAAGAGAAATCACTATTTCCCCTGACAGTCCTGCCCCATGCACAGTAGCTCCTGGAAGCAGCTGTGTTGCTTTGAACTCAACTTTAGCTTTACTTCAGAGCCAACTTAGGGCTCTGAAATGGGATGTTAATTGATGTAGCAAGGTGGTGTAACCCACTGGTGAGTGGGTGTTAGAGGGCCCCCTCTGTGCAGACCCATAGCATGTGTGAGCTGCTTCAATCCCTGACCACAGCTTTCTGCTTCTTTAGTTTGTGCTGGAGTAACACATGATTTTACTTCTGCCCGTTCCCAGCTGAACCTCCCTAAATTACTCTTACTGCAAACTACTGAGCCACCTGAGGCTCAGATTTGGGCCTTACTGATCAAATGAAAGTTCTTTGAGCAGAGGAAATGCACAGGTATATATACCAGTGCCAAGTAATTTCCTTCCTTGAGTTTTTCCCCATGGGTACCACTCCCCTGACCATCCATGCTCTATGTCTATTGATTCCCGCTCTTCTTGAGTTATATTAAACCAACTCGTTCCTTATGAGAGGAGACTTACTGTGGTTATATAGATTATTGCCCCGGGAGCTGTAATGCAGTCTTCACCTTACTTCAAGCACTTTGAACTGAGGAAACAGATGGGTGCCAAATGGTGAACAGAAGTGGTCTGGGTCAAGTGATGTGCTGGAGATACAGACAGTCCAGCCTCAACGGGGACAGCCAAGGGCAGAGCCAGTGCATACCTCCCATGATCAGGAGACTAAAAGTCACTCCTCAAAGGGAAGAGCTTTAGCGGCAGATATATTCAGAGTATACTTATAATTCATATGGAATCCAATCATTATGAGGAGGCTCCTCAGTTTCTCCTGTGAATGTCCTAGGTTCAACATTTTCTTGTCAGCCTTGCCTGGTCCTTTCAAGGCAAAAAGCTTTTGAAAGCATTATATGGGATACGGAGAGTTGGAGGCAAGGACAGACACAACTGGACTGAAAAATATCAGTTGACAGGAGATCATGAGCAGAGAAGGAAAAAACACAGTCTTTATTTTCTTCTAGGGCTTATAATTAAATTTTCTTCAAGTGACACAAGGAGAATTTTCTGGCACATTCAGAATTTTAAACTGATTATGCTGGCTCAGAACTCATGGTCTGCTTATTGATTCCCACCTTGCTACTGGGTGCATATCTTTTTTGCTAAGTCTAAAAGTAGATAGCTATGATTTAGGTTACAATTTCCAGCAAAAAATATGTTCACCTGGCTAATCAGAATATGTTTTTATTGATTTGTTCACAAGCATAATATACTGGAAGAAAGGTCCCTTTCTGGCAGAAAATTACATGCATGTTCTGTGTGCTTTCCATATGTAGATCCTACTATCAGTTCCCACCAGCCCAGTAAGAGTAAATCACCACATGGATCCTTAACAAAAAAAGATAACATTGCTGTCTGACTCAAGTCCCTAGGGATTTATTTGTGTAGGAGCTCCAAATGCTAGCTAACACCTTCCAGAGGCCCTGCTGAGACGATAAAGGACTGTTGTATAATTTAACTGAAAAAAAGAGAGACCTTTTCTTAACAAATAAAATAATGTATTAAACTTGAGAAACATTAGAAAAACAGGTTAAACCTTTTTCTGTACTTCAGCTGAAATGAACACTGGTTCCCTTAGAGAATTCAGTGGGAGAAAACAACTTGCAGGAGACGGCAGGGGTGCAGCTTCCAGGGTTTGAGCCACACCAGGGCTGCCTGGGGCACCTGATAGGAGCAAAGGAGGTGCCAGAGGGTCATTGCTAACTTTGTAAAGCCCTCCAACACCAGCTTAGATTATGGAGCCAGACAAATGATGAATAAGGAACAAATCATCATTTCCATCAAACTAATGTCAAGCAGCAAGACCCACAGGTTGCTGATAACCAAGGTTAGCTCTTCAAGCAAAGCTGAGTTTGTCCAGTGTCTTGACTACCAGTTCAGGGGCATTAGGGTATAAACAGCAATGTGTGTAAATAGGAAAAATAAAGAAAAGTAGAAATCCTAGAGCTGAAAAGATGTAGAAAGCTAAATACAGGTCTACAGTACAAAAGGGATACTTGATTTGTTAACTTATCGATTCATGATTACATATACAGGGAAAGCATTACTATTTCTCACATTGTGGACACAGTCATACCTAAGCGAAGTTCCCATGTGCAAAATGGAAATACTTTTCATCAAGCCCTTTAGTTTGTATTGTTGTCATTATTTATATACCTTTTAGATAGATCTATCAGGTCCTCTCTAAACATGCAATCTCTGTAATTTCTCCCATTTAATATTTCTTGTAATGATGACTGTAATTTCTATGTTAGCAGTGTATGTCTGGGTTTTAGACCCTTTAATGTGCCAGATAACAGTTTGCCATGGAAGGATGCTGTGGTGCTGCAGAGCAGCCCAATGGGATGCATCTCCTGGGGCCCCAGAGTCCTGCTCCACCCTGTGACCCAAAGGGCCAAATTTGGTGCTGTTATACCAGGCAGCACAGCAGGATTTAACCCAGGGAAGCAGGAAACATTGGACAGATTTGGTTAAAACAATGCAAGTTCTGTGGGTTGACAGGACTGCAGTTGCTTAGATGAAAAGTAATTAAATAAATTGCCGTCATGAAGAAGGAAACCTGTCATCTAGTTTTGGTTATTGCATAACTCAGTTGGAGGAGAGAGATGGCTACAATGGTGCAGCTACACCTTTTTCCAAAGACTGAGGATCTGACCATTCAGTATAATTTAGCAATTTTCCAACCCCTTATTCAGCAGAATGTAGTCTGAGGTGACCTTTTACACAAACCTCCAAAGGCCACAGAAACTGAATACTTCCAAGCTGACCATCTGACTTATCCTTGTGAAAAGTTACTCTGTATTAGAAGGTCAAAAGAAAAAGAAAAGAAAAGACTCCTCAGCAGGGAGCTGCCCTTTGGGATGTTAGGTAATTTAAATTAACTGGTATCATGCTGAGTAGCTTACATTTCTATATCTGTATGTGAGTGGGAACAGCTAAGGTCAAAGGGTCAGCCTCTTCTTCAGCAGGAAGACATCCCTTTGCTGCTCCTATCTCAGTGAGCATGGCACTGAACATCAGCAGTTTCTTTTGGGGTCCATTCCTGAATTCTGCGTGCCATAGCGGAAGAGCCGAAAATGTTAATGTGGCAACAAAAGTAAAAATAGATTTCTCTTTCCCCTGACTGCTATTTTCCAAGGTTTCTTGTCAGAGTTGCTCAGCATCCTCACATTTCCACTGAGGATATAATGCCTAGTCCCTACACGTAGGAGGATATTTTGTAGAAAGGCTAGTATTAACTTCTGCAGCTACCTCAGTGGGGAAATTTGTACTAAATGGATAGAACAGAAGCCATTAGGAGCTTGTTTAAACATATGACCTCTAGCTATTAAATTAGGAAAATAAACTGCAAAAGTGAAATAAGCTATCTGCTAACAACAGAGGGGGAATTTAAATGGTTTTGTAGCCTTTCCTCCCAGGTCTAGAAGCCAGGGTCCCTGGCACCATATCAGGTTTTCTCTGTGATGTTGAGTTTCTGCAGGCTCTGCCCATTATGAGTAAAATGGAAGAAATATTAATTTCAAGTGATTTTGCAAAAATCCAGTAATTTATTTTTGAAAGGACTTTGATGTTCATGTATAAAATCAGCATATTGCTGCAGGAGTATAAAAAGCAGTTCCAAAAGTTTTGTTCTCACTCAGATGCGGTGGCAGGATTTTTATATGTGTTTTTTCCTTAGTTCTCTTCTTTTCTGTGGGATAGGAGAGGAGATAATTTGTATGAGTTTTTGAGATTTAAAGATTTGTTTGTTTTTCATATATGAATGATGTGCTAAACATTTCACTAAGGACAATGAAGCAAGAGAAAAACATCTTTCACCTGGCAGAAAGGACAGGTTGATATTCCAAACCAGTATCAGTGAAGTTTGTGATGCTTTGTTCCTTATTCATTCATTCATTCATTGAAATTACTACTAAGAAACATAAAAATTACTAAAACATTTTGTATAGAACACATCTGCTATTACAGTTCATCAGTTAGCTACAGAATAACTCAGTAGCCTCCTTACATAAATTTAGTAATTTAAAATTTTCCTTTAAATGTTTCTCAAAATATTATTTTTTTCAATGCCCTGTGTGAAGCTACATGGTGCAGTGTTGTAACTTAACATAGTTTTCAGGTTTTTGAAATTACTTGGTTCCGCTTGGTGTTTCACACCACATCAGGGGTGTGCATTATCTCACTGTAACAGAGCTGTACCCTGTCTCCTTGCATAATTAAGTTCTTGCATACCAACTAAATCAGTTAATGGATATATTACTGATAAGTTTACTAATAGAAGGTAGGTCAAACTGATTCAGAGGTGTTAGCATATCTCTAAGCAGAAGATTGCATTAGAGACTTAGGGCAGGACTGTTTATTTTTGTAATTGCCCTATCACCGAACTATTGACTGCTGCTGTTTTGTAACTCAAGGAATTTTCTTATTATTCTTGCAAAACTGAAAATGAGGAAATGTACCACAGCCTTCAAAATGCTATATACATTAGGATTTCAGCCAGTAATGAACTGCAAATGAAACTGGGGGATAGAGAAGTGAGATTTGAGGGACACCAGCAGTGAAATTTGTGCCACAGCTTTAAATATCTAAAGCTGCTTATGCCAATCATCTATGTTACCCTTATAGTCAATAAACTGAAGGGTGATTCGTCTCACCTGTTGCTGGCATCTATTGCAAAGGTGAGGTGAATCGTCTTCCAGGGTTGCCTGTGTCTTTATATGGGTGATTAGACGAGTCTTGGATGGCTAGTTAACATCTAGAGAAGTAGAAAAATTTCTACCTTGTGCAGCAGGAAATTGCCCACTAAAGGTGCTTCTTTCCCATAGTCGAAGGTCTACATAGATTAGGAGGAGGCAGCCCTAGGCTGACTTTTGTCAGCAGGAGATGCCTAATTGGAAAAGACCTGTCAGCACAGCTACTGCTTGGATGAAACACGTTGGACAATTAGATGTGCGACTGCTTTGCTAACCTGACACCACTGTTATCCACTCTTGCTGGACTAGCAAAATGCCCCCTTCTCCCCCCACCCCCCTTCAGTAATGTCTTCCCCTTACAGAATAGATGTAACCTAAATTTCTGACCCACTACATCTACACAAGACAGGAACATAGAAAGCTATTTTGTCTTCTGGTGATCATTATTGATTTTGGTGTTGTCAAATTATAACTTCTTTCAAAACCAAAATGTGTCTACTGGGTTGGAAAACAGCCTACTCAACAAACTGTGCATGTGGATATCATTCCTGTCAGGTTCTCCAACCATGAGGATACAGACTTGCCATTTTCCTGTGTGACAATCAGCCCTTGAAAGAGGTTCAAACCTCTGATGAATATGTGGTCTCTTGGCCCAAGAAGATGACTGATTTAATTTTTCTGTAATGCTAGTCCAGTTTACTTGAGGACTAAAATGAAGTCTGAGACAACAATACCGTAGTTCAAGAGGTGTCAGAACAGATTAAACAGCCATCACCAATTGCCAGGTGATTACACTGGAGTTCCTATCTTGATTTGTAGAAGAAAAGAGCTAAGATAAGCTCCTGAAATGGTTATGTAAATCATCACAGGGACCTAGGAGCAAATGTGATAGCCAGACTGTGCTCAGACATTGTCCTAACAGCCTGTCCAAAGCCATTAGCAGATACATTTACCTGATCATTACATCATTGTATTAAAATGCAATTAATCAAACTGCTAACACATTTTCTATTTTTGTTTTTCCTTTTTTTTCTGACAAGAGGATAACACCTACTAGAAGTGTATCCAAAGCCTAGCATGATGGTACTCGTAAATTTCAGTCATCCGGCCACACCAGTAAGGTGCACTGTCAGAAAGTAGGTCTGTGTATTTTCCTGTAATGGTCTTGCATGCAGGAGCAGAAATCAGGTTGCAGAGCTGTTGTATTAACACTGTGGCCTGATGCAGTACATAAGGCAGCCATTAAAGAAAAGGAAGTACTTACTGTTCACCTCATCTTACTGTCTCACACTCCCTTGGGATTTCATAGACAGATGATTAATATGTATTAATTATCTGGCTATAAATGCCCTCTTGTATTTCTTGCCATTTTTCAAGTGAGTCCACAAAACACTTTGAAAGGATACGTGAAATTTAAATGTACGTCCACACTAGAGGAAAATCTTCCATTTTTTTCTATTGCCATCTCTTAAAAGTTATTTAATTTATGCTGTGTAAATAAAGTCAAGTCAATGAAAATTGCTTTCTCCAAAGGAAAAATGCTAGGACTGAGCCTTCCATTACACTGTCTGCATGGGATATTGAAAAAATCTGTTCACATCATCTGTGTCAATTGTGGAAAACTAACCAAGAAAAAGCAAACATAATGATTAAAAATAATCACTTCTTATCATTGATTCCAATTTTAGACAATTTTTATGCATTACTATGGGGCACATGCAACTTTTCCATTTACTGTGAATGAGTCCTGTAATACTAGAACTACGTACGTACAAGAGGGGCATATGTGTTACATAACCACCTAAACTTTATATATATGTTTATACTCAACTAGTTAAAATCCCAATCCCAGGACATAACAAGTTTTTTAACCCTTTTCTGTAATTTGTGATATTAGCTGTGCTATTCATTACATAGATTAGAATTGCTTGTACTTTAAATATATCACTGGTCATGCAGTGCAATTGTGGAATCAAATACTATCTACAACAACAAATAGATTGTCACATATACGGGAGATTTTATACCAGCTGATTTGAAGTAGTCAAACTCCCGAGTAGAGAATCAGGTCTTCGAATACATTTTTAACTGATTTTTCTCTTCAATTTTATCTGCAATAGGAAATGTTTGATCCTTTCTGAACTTCACAACATACCTTAGCCTTAAAAAAATGGAATCACTATACCTATTTTACATCCTTTCACTGCCACTGGGAGAGCAGCTCTTCCACACAGCTGTGCTTGCCAGAAGAGTTCTGTTTGTTACAAAGTATGACCATGAATAATGTTCTCTCAGGGAGACAGAGAAGATATGGACAGCATGTTCTTGAATGTACATAGGACTACATATATAAAGGGAGAGACATACTGCAAAGGCTTTGCAGTTACACTGACCTGCATGTGAATTTAAGATATACTTGCTGAGGAAGCAATGCCAAATGAGTTTAAACCAAATGTATGTGTGAGTTAAAGCTAATTTATAACCCACAAAGCATGTAGCCCTACAATCTCATATGGAGATATGCTGACCATAAAAATCTTTTCTCAAGTTTTGATATGTTTTTGAGAGGAAATATAGAGGAAATAAGTATTGCTGTAATCTGATTAGATGTCTATACCTAAAGCTTCTGCTCTACTCTTCCCAGAAGTGCTACACTGTTCCTGTCTTTTTATATTAAAAAAGTACTAAACCCCAAAACCTAAACATAGAGAATGAAAAGCGTGCAAAATATTCTTTCCCTCTCGTGTTTATCAAAATGTCCCCCAGCCATGCCAAGTTGGTGTAAATGCTTCATCTGTCCCTTTTCTCATTCTGATTCATTCAGAAATGCTCAGCCTTTGCAAGTCTGTCCTCCTAGGACAGATCCTGTCCTCTCTCCTTTTTTTCTTCCTGAGAGTGCTCCTACCAAATAAAAGACACTTCTTTCATGTGTTTTTTTAAAGTGCAAGGGCTTGCAGTGGGTGTTTCTACTGTCTTTCCCTCATGTGTGTGACTTCATGTGTGCATGCATGTTTTATTGAGTATATATGGATTTGAGAGACAATTTTCCCTATTGTGTATTTGTTAACAAATTACTTCAGCAAAAATTAGAGACATAGAGGGATAATGGAGAGAGTAGGAGAAACAGAAGTACAGCAGGAGTTGCTTTGGTAGCACAGATGTGCATGGGTGTGGGTGGATGTACTACAGCACAGATTTACTTGTACCACCTCTGGGCATCTGGACAAACCATTAGCTTCAGTAGGAATTGCACATGCACACAAACCAAAGTGAGTGATCATTTCTGCAGAGGCTGTGTACTGTCTGTTTAAGGAGATCAGAGCCTTTTGGCATAGAACATAAGATTTGGTTTTTATTTACAAAAGGTAGGTCAATTGGAAAAACTGGAAGCTAATAGTATTTTGAGAATTAAGGCTTATATGGGGACTTGTTCTGAATGAGAATGAAATGCACAATCAATGTCTTACACAGATTGGGAGTTCCTGCTTGGTGTCCTTGGTCAACAAGTTTTCTGCAAAGCTGCATCAGTCTACAGACTTTGTTGGTGTTGGTCACCAGGTGTGATGTGTGTGCTTTCTCAGTAACTGCAATTTAAAATTAAAAGTAGCTCATCTGCCTGAAGCAGCAGCCAAAATAGTAATGCAAGAGAAGATCAGATTTTTTGGGAAATAGTTGGAGTATTCTGTAATCCACACACCTGCATGTTGTAATGATCTGATAACTGTGGGGAAACACATCTGAATCCCAACACTCACACCTCACCAGCACATTGCAAATTGAGTTAGGGAAATGATAATTAGCTTAAGCAGATATTGTGACTGGAGTGCAGTGAGTGACTGACTGTATTCAGATGAAATAAAAGAGGCTCCACTCCCCTCTAAATTTCTCCTAATGGTACTTATTTTCCTAATAAATATGTAATAGAAATGTTGAACCATCAGGAAAAAAGGAAAGGAAGCCTAAATAGAGAAAGTGAGGAGAAAGGAAAAGGAAACATAAATTTGAGAACCCTCAAAAAGCAGATTTATGATTCAGTTCTTGAATGCCTCTTGTGCTTTATAACCTGAGGTTATAATACATGATTGCAGGAGTGAAATTAAGTTTAGAAATTCAGTGTACAGCTGGAAAAATTTTGCTGCAGATTCCACAAATGCAAAACTAAATACATATCGGATCTATACTCATGAAACCCAAAGGGATGAGAATAGTTGCACAGAAGTTCAGTGTGAAAGTATTTAGATTAAAACTAGAATTATATTCTGATTCTGTCACTGATTTTCAAACAAGTTCTTCTGTTTAGGAAGAAGCTTTAATATTGCCTGCTATTTTCATAGTAGGAACAATAAATGAAGTTGTACATATTGTAATAATTTGGGTGTATATAGGTCAAAGACACAAATATTTCCATTTATAAATTCATTAGTTTACCTGGGGCAAAAATCCAGAAAGTTGTGAAACATCTTTCTGTCTAACATCTGTACTGAGCTATACTGTGGAGTGTCAGGAATATGGATGGATTGATTTGGGAACATTATTGCATGGCCTACATAAGAAAGTAAGGGTCTACTAATATGTGAGAAGGCATATGACCTTCTATATCCGTAGATCAGTCCTGAGACTCAGGAGATTAATCCTGAAAAAGAAACTAGAATGTTTCCTTTTGGTTCCCATCAAGAGTGGTCTGTTCTAGAATCTTTATTTACCAGGATAAATCCTTGTCTCATAGTGCTTTATCTGAGGCATTCTACAGAGGGTGACAAAATAAGTGAATCTCATAAATATGCATAAGCACTTGGACATAAAGCTGGGAGTAGTTCTGGTGTCTTACTTTATCTAGTTTGTATGAGCTACCAAGTATAGTGAGGTAAGAAACATTTTTATACAGTAAAAATGCAGTTTATTCCCAGACTATGTTGGATGAAGCCAACAATTATTTTTTTTTATGAAGACGACCCCCCGTTCCAAAAAAGTAGTGTTTTGGAGAACTCTATCCTTGAGCAAGAACCTCAGCCAGAGAAAGCTGGAATTGGTAAGTTTTGGTTTTGTTGAGCCAGCCTCTCTCGGTCAAAGAGAGTTTCAGGGAAAACCCCCAACCAGCTCCGTTTGGGTGGAACTGCTCTCCATCAGGCTCATCAGCTCTGGTTGGAACCAGTATGTCCCTTGATTGTAGCTGATTCCTCCTATTTTCCTATCTAAGCTTGAGGGAAACACATTTCAAATCCTGTCGTTTCCAGTTCCTCTCCTGGTGATTATTTCACTGCTAAGAACCATCCTTATGGTCCATAATGGCACTAAGATATTTTAAAGTCAAAATGGATTTAATT
Organism: Corapipo altera; assembly: GCF_003945725.1. Taxonomy (NCBI): domain Eukaryota; kingdom Metazoa; phylum Chordata; class Aves; order Passeriformes; family Pipridae; genus Corapipo; species Corapipo altera. Next base: position 6,571,853 of record NW_020884883.1, on the reverse strand, counting down.
CATATGGGTGTGAGATTTTTAGGGTTATTATTAAAGCACTTTTAAAAAATGGAATGACATGCAATGTAATATGACAAAGTGAAATAATCTAGGTGGCAGCTAGGCAAGAAGTAAATAACAAAGCACACAAACTTCTGAAAGAATTCCACATGTAAAAATTTAAGAGCATGAAAGATACAAAGACAGATCAGTAATAATGCCCATAGTTTTATACACGTACCATGTTAGAGTCTTTCAAATTTCTCCAGTCTTGCTTAAGCAAGGAAAGAAACCATGCTCTCCTAAAGCACTGACACGACTTTATGAGACTTATTTAGAGGTTGAAGGATTTCTTGATACAGTTAAGAACTCAAATCACAACTTGTCATCAAAGTAGAATAAAAATTCTTCACCCAATGCCTAGATTTACTCATAGAAAATTCTCCTTTGCTTCACTTGGTTAAGTAAGGACAGAAAAAGCATGACCTGGACCAACTAATTCACTTCAGGAAAAGTTATCCGTTTAAATGGCCATCTGAGGCAAGACACAATTAGAATTACTTTGGTCTTTTCTATTTGCTTCCAGTCTCCCATGAGTGTATTTATGAATCTCAAGAGGGATGCTTTTTGTCCTGTCAGCCTTAATTGCATTTTGTTTAGCTCGATGTTTTAAACAAAAAGTTCTTCCCAGCATGGTTGAACTTATGGATCTCAAGTTTCTGTAAGTATGCATGGTTCTTGCTCTAAGTTGGCTCTTCATACTTTTAAACTTTTTTGGATTGGTTACATTTTAACCTACAAATGGGAAATCTGACCTTGCAACTCAGTGAAAAATAACCCAAATGATCATTCCAAAAGAAGTGTCAGAAAAGGTTTTAAAGATACAGAAGAAGAATCCAAGCTTAAGTAACTTTTTCTATCACTTTGATTTCATAACTCAGCTTAAGTATGATTGATAAATTAACATAATAAAAAGCAGGACAACATCTGTTCTGCACTATGGGAATAGGAGGGGATTTGGACATTTAAGAAGTTGTTACGCAGACATTACATTCTACATGAGAACATATGTAGAATGTTTACAGTAAAAATAACTTCTGGTGCCTACTTGTATTCCTTTTTAAATGTACACATATGCCTCTAGATTTTAGTACACAAATACTCTAACTTTTATTCTGGATGTAGTTTTGAAATTAGACTAAAATAAATGGATGGAGTAATGAAAAAAGACTCATTTGTACACTTTTATTCGTTAAATACTTTCATGTATCTTATTTAATAAAACAGCTTGTGCATATTCCCACTGTATCTCCACGATTAAAAGTCAAGGCTTCCTCCATGTAATTCAGATAATACACATGAAAAATATGTCCCAGCCTGGCACTGGTTTTTAAAGCTTTCCAACTATGTATTCATTGCAATGTTAACCACTAATTATTGCTACTAATAAAATCGCATGCTACATTGATTTATAAGTAGGGATTGCCTAATTCAAGATCAAAGCCAAACATTTTTATTCATATCTTAAGAGATGAAGGATGCAATTGAGTTCATATATGAGCTGTTAAGTAACTTGCATATTTACCTCGTACTTAAAACGGCTTCCTGAGCTGGTGTACTGGTCCTTTTATCCAGGGTATGAAGTTCAAACAGTAACACTGCTGAAAGAGAGCTATAAAGAGGGATAGATTGGGAATCCCTGCATCCTGATTACCCAAGATAAGAAGGTACTTGAGAGTGGAAGGAAAGGTGGTGATAGCTAAATTAGCTGTCTTTGAGATAAAAAGTTAATTTCCTTAAGAGAAGTGCCCAGCTAAGCAACTGTCCCTTTTAAATCTAAATGCTCACAATTAAGGCAGCAGACAACTTTTCCATTTACTGGAGATAATATTTATGGTTCTGGTTGTTGCCTCTGCAGGGAGGATATCAGGCAGTGGTATTTACAAACACCTTAAGAGATAAACATTTGCAGAAGAATGCAGTTTTCCTGTAAATCATTGGATACTGAAATGGAAAAAGGAAAAAAAAATAATTAATATATGCAAAAAACTGCTTATACAATGAAGATAAAAATATGTAGGATTTTCTTATGGAGCTCCAGAAATCATTATAGATGATCAGAGCAGTAGCTCAGAGACGTACCAGTTGCTGACTTCCCAGATTGCTCAGCATAAGTGATCAAGTACTTGTTGCAGCTGATAGATTTGCAAAGAAACATTTTGCTCATATGCTGCAGAATAAAGACCCTGAGTTTTGAAACCTATTTGTAAATAATTTGTTCTGATTTAAACAATGCATTTGTCTTTGGAAGCAGCTGGTGTTTTACTGTCATACTGATTTCAATGTTGAGAAAGAAAACAATTTATGATTGATGTTAGCAGTAGTTCGCTATTCAGCCTCATGCATGCTTAAAAGGTATGCTTAAAAGGCCCTTCATATTATGGTATGTCTTCATACATAGTACAAGAAAAGAAAAGGCCAGGAGACTTGCTAGTGTTTGTGTCAGATAGGATTTTTCTTTGGACACTGCCCTTTCTCCCTGGTCTTAAATGTCTTCTTACAGATGGGGCTGGCAGGAAGACTACAGCAGGATCCCAGGAACAACACAAGGCATTTATGCATGCTTACTTTCATTTATAAAGGACCCGAGCCTTGAGAATCCAACTGGTTCCAAACACTGTTGCATCCTACCCCCTCCCTTGCTTCCTGCCATCTCCAGCTACTCCAGAATCTCCATAGCCCATTCCACTTTTCTACAGTCCTTCCAGCAGGACCTGACCAGACCTGATGCTGGGAGCATCTCTGTGTGCAACCAGCTCCCCCCTGCCCTGACAGCTTGGATAGAACTGCCTGGGGTACCTGGTGAGCTTCCACCATGGGCTGGCCTTTGGTTGCAGTATTGGATTCAGTACCTTTCTGTCCTTTGGTCATTGAATCAATTTGTGGGCTCTTCCACCTTGTTCAGAGGCAAATGCATTGCTCAGTGTTTGCAGACCTATACCTTAGGCAATGTCTTCACAAGCTTACTTTCAAAGTCACAGAGACACTTGAAGAACTTGGTTTATAATCAAAAGTATAAGAAAATCCCTATAATTTTCTTTATATTTGATCTTTAAAACCACCTTGATCTGGGTTGAAACTCAGTATTTTCGCATTACCACTTTAGTTTCTCCTGGGATGCTGTTCACTTGCAAACATCCTGGTGTAGCTCCATGGGCATTTGCCTGAATAGAGACTTCAGTCTGTGCCTGTCATGTTTCAGAACATAATTTTTCAATCGTCTAATTAAGCAAACTAGTTCATTATAAGAAACGTTAAGGTGTTAATTCAACTCCTGCCTGTGATTTTTTTTTCCAAGGTTGTTTACCTGTGAAGCCATGTGTAACTAAAGAAAATCCCCACAGCAAGTGGTGGAAGATTGAGCAAGAAGAGGCCTCACTACTGCATTTCTTTAAGCTTTAGTCCAAAATCTCCAAGCCCCCAAGGTTTAATTATCGTGTGCAGCCTAGTGTTGAATAGGAAAAAGGGACTGTAGCACGAAGGAAAGATTTTCACACTGATACTCACAAAAGAACAGAAGCATTAAATGAAAAAAAAAACGTTCTAAGGTTCTCAGTGCATTTGAAGTGAATAAAAGGGAAATAACTGTCAGGGACCAAGCAAATTATGAATGGAATTATAAATATTGAGTGTTTATACATCTCTCCAACAAGAAATGCATCTTTTGGCTTACTGTAGCAGAATAAATAAGCCAGAAGTGTACAAGTTAGAGTTTTCCAAGCTTTCTTAGGCCTTTTATTTATTTTATTTCAAATTAGGTTGCTGACTTAAAAGAACTCAAAAGGTGAAAAAGACCTCACAGTATTATTCACTTTAGCACATATGTGACCTGAAGAGGATTAAAGGTTTGTTCAAGCTCTATTCATGGTATTCTTACAGAGTTTTCAAAGGACCTTTTAAACAAAGGTTGCCAAACAAAGCCCTTCTTTTGTTGCTACTTAGCTGAGGCCTATTGTCAATTAATAAGCAGGCTTTCACTTCAGTGTAATTGGGGCTTTCAGTTCTAATTATGCTGCATACATATAGAAAATGTGAATACAATATTAATAACAAAATAAATTTTTGCATATATGTGTGTGTGTATACACATGCACACATACACATACATCCTCCAGAAACCCATCTCCATGTAACACTATACAACACACTTTTACAGCAGGTGTTATGTTCCACCACAGACTTGGCTGCATTTCAATAGTACCTTTAGTCTGTATCTCTAGAAAATGCTTTGATGTTTTACAAATAGCCTGCATAAATAATAATTATAGTTCAAACTAGAGTAGGTACTATGGTTACCCCAGCTACCAATATATTTTTAACATTTTTAATAACTTAATTTTCTAGACTGAAATTTTATTGCACATTGACTTTTTTGAAAAGTTTGAATGAAGAGCACTCTAATCCATTTTTCCAAGCTTTTCTTGAATAAACAGTCTTGAATTGGAGTAGTTCATAATAAATAGCCTTGACAGTAATAAAACAGATATCTCTTAGGGTGGGAAGGAAATTTCATTTTGAGATGACCACATTATGAGATATTGAAAAACTGTGTATTGTACTTATGCACTGCAATCATACCAGACACTTAGATCTCAACATAAACACACTTGTAAGCACTCACACATAGGCATGCCTATGTATAGAGAGAATACAAATATAGATAGATAAATAGATCAATACGTTCATGTTGGTTCTTGTTGGACTTTGACCCCTTTAAATAGAAATTATTTCTTATTGGAGGAGTTAAATATGTGATATAGAAGGATTATATCCTTCTTTGCATAATTAAACTAAGGGAAGCATTTAGTGGAAGTGGAATAAACTGACTGCCAATGGAAGCAAAAGTACCATGCGGAAGCATATTGGACTGACCTCAGCTACAGCCTCAGCCATAAAAAAGGGAGGGCTCCTTATCTACCAGATGTAGTAAAAGATATAGCTGCAATTCTTAAACAATTACAAGAACCAAGCCAATGACCTGCAGATACTTTGGAGCATCAGAGTCTTAGGGATGGAGAACTCTGAAGAGCTTCACACAGACCTGACCTCAATCTGGGTGGAGAGGCTACACATTTTCTTGGCTATGGTCACACCACAGAGCACCTGATCAGCCTCCACTAGTGCATGGAGAGGAAATTTTCTTACCATGTGCCTTTTTTCCTCTTCAGAAAATCTGCCTCTGAAAATTATTGCTGTGATTTTTTTTTTCCCTGTCTCATTCTAGACTCCATAGTATAAATCTCGTCTTTCACTTTTCACCCAACTATTTTTAATCTGTGGATCTGAATTCTTATTATTCTTTTTTATACCCCTAAATTTTATTCCTAGGTTATTGTGAGCTAGAAGAATGAATAAATTTTTGGAAAGCAAACTCATTACAGAAGTCTTTCCTCTTTCTTTCTTTCTTTCTTTCTTTCTTTCTTTCTTTCTTTCTTTCTTTTTCTTTCTTTCTTCCTTCCTTCCTTCCTTCCTTCCTTCCTTCTTTCCTTCCTTCCTTCCTTCTTTCCTTCCTTCCTTCCTTGTCTCTTTAAAACCTCTAAGAAGACACGTATTCTTGGAATCACTGAATATGGGTAGATATAGGCTTTTTTATACACACATATGCCTTTGCTGATATATGTGTGTGTTTGTGTGTAATTCCTCTATTACATGCATATGTGACATACAGTGTGCTAATGTGGGACTTTTTTAGAAGTCAATAACTTGATGACATAAAACCAGAACATATATTTGTCACATACACCTCCTATATTTGAAGGGAGATATTTATATTTGAAATGTGCATACAGATGAAAACTATGTGAACGGAGCCCTGTGTTTATATAGTTAGCCTAAAGGATTCCTTAACATTTAAATGAAATACCAGTATATAATTCTGTTTGACTTCTTTGGTATGATGCAGCTCTTGTACAGTGTAGCTCTAGACTTAATGCAACTTTGCCCTGAAGATTTTGAACCCATTAGAAGAGCATTATTTTTGTATAATACTCTTAATGAATATACCAAAGTATTGAAACTGAGTATAAATATGACAAAAATACTTACTGCATATTTAGATGCAAGCTTGACCAACAGATCACAATCTTTCATAAAAATTCACCTTTCCATGACAATTTATTTGGTTTTGATAACTTGAAATTTGAATATATTTTCTACCTTAAGGATGGACTTGACTTTCATGTAAGTCTGCACAAGTCCCAGTGTTGGGAATACCCCTGAGAAATACCAGTAGCAGTAAGAAACATGAAGTCATTTGCATTAAAAGGTGACAAGATATTCTAGACATAGGTCCCACATCAGACCCAGAACTGTAATAACTCCTGCTCAAGGTTTCATAATACAAGAAACAGTAGCAATAGCCTATAGCTACTCTTTCAGATATGATGACTTGAGTTAAAAATATATCAGCTTTTGGGCCACTGAGAGTATGTACTTGTGTTTGTGCTGTATTGACTCAGAATAATCCCTTCTGACAGAAGATAAGAAATGTTAAGTGCTGAAAGTTATTTTCTCCCATGTGGTGTCTACAGATCTTGCCCAAGAATGCCAGATGAAGCTTCTGAAAGTTACAAATGTGATATAGCGCATGACATTTAAGGTAAAAAAAAAAATAAAAAATTAGGTTAATTACTTCTGTGTGAGAAAGAAATAGTGTAAGATGAGCTAAATTTTTTTATGGAAGACATATCTGTAAAAAGGGCCCTTCTTTTTCTTTGGATCTTCTCTGTGATTCTCCTTGGGTGCAAAGGAATGCCACTAGGGAAAGAATATCACTACTGCAGACCTTTGGGTTTGAAATTCAGAAGAACATTCAAAGTGCTATGTAATACTTTTCAATATGATCTAAATCTAGTTGTTTCAATGAGTCTGTCTGTAGACATACAAATCAGCCATGTCCAATGACCTGCAGAAGGAGAGGTTTGTATTTATACAACTTGTAAGAAAATGTGAGTTGTTAAGAACTACAACATAGGCCAGGGAAAGGTCCAGTTAGCCCAATATACTTCAGACAGAAACCTAAAAGAGAGAACATTTGAAAAAAGAGGGGCTGTAGACTGATCCTTAGTGCATTAGCTTTTGAGTCAGCATGTTCAGAAATTTTTAAACTAGAAGCTATATCTAGAACTTCATTTAAGAAGTCTGTGCGAGAACTTCTTGACATTTCCTTACCTTTTTCCTCTCTGTTTGTACTTTTGAACCCTGCAACCTTCTGCCATGATGAATTCCATAACTCAGTGTATTTGCTTCCCTTTCCTTTGTTTTCAGCCCACCAACTGGGAACCCCCTAGTTTCTTTTACCACTGGTCTTCAGTCACATTCTTTATACCTTCAGGATTTTTTTTATCAATAATATGTGTCCTAATCACCTCTTTTCTACACCTTCTGGCCTTTTCCCATATCATAATCTCTGCATACCTTTGATCATCTTTGTTGCTTTTCCAGCTGCTCCAAAATTCTTTTGAAAGAGAATGACTGGAAATGCACACAGTGTGTGAGACATTGACAGAACAGTGATAATAATAATGATTTCTGTTTTCTCTTTCTTTAATTGGTCAAGTTTATATTTGCTCTTTGCCTGAATACCAAGACAATGCTTTCAGGGGTTTGTACATCCGTGTCCCAGGCTAATTTACAGCACTCTTTGTACTTCTTTGTGGGGTTATTCCCTTCTCCTGCATACATGCATGTATTTATGTGCTATTTTGTTATTTAACCAACTGTTGTTTTGTTATTTGCTTTGTTTTGTTATTTAACTGCAACTGTTTACAGTCAGTTTGACCATTCCAAGTCAGTTTATATAATTTACAGTTTTATTAGCTCCCTATATGCTGTCTTTTCCACATTAATTACAAATACTTTCCATAGACCACATCAAAGATGTAATTTCTGAATATGTAAAGTAAGTGTTCAAGGAGAATTTTTCTTCTGTGATTTTCCTTCTCTGTTGTAGCTCAAAAATGGAAGTCAAAGACACACTTCAGCAAGTCCACTGTCCTTTAAGAATGTAATCTAAGAGAATCTGAAAAGAAAACAGTTCTTTGAAGTTCTAAATACTTAAAATATGGAAAAATATGGCTATGCAGTGTATCTTCAGTTTGTTTTCTGGGAAAAAGAGCAAACTGAGATGTTACTGTCCCTGTTCTTTGGGACATAGTCATGGAATTAGTTATTGCACTTTTTTGTGTGCATTATGTATAATAGATATAGTTTACACTGCTCAGGAGGATCCATCTGCCTATCCAGTTATTCACACTAAGGTAACAGTTCTCCTGCTCATGTTTAGTCACTTCAAACTCAGGTGTATATCCAAGCTCTGCACATAACTTCTGTCTGTAGTTGGTGGAGAGAAGCACATCCAAAGGATGTTTCAGCTCATCCTAAAACAGGTATCCCAGAATAGCAGGATGAGTCACCATCTGGAATAGTGCCCATTTCATTTCAGTGACGGAGCACACTTAAACAACTGCCTAGGCTAGACATTGAACTTTTAAATGATAACAGATAATTGAGATGAATTTTACCCCACATAACTTAATTAATTTAAGCTGGACTTTTTGCAAACATAACTAGCTGGGTTGGTGGCTAGTTGATAAAAGACATCCACAGAGTGTATTTTGTCAGAGAGGACGATTTCCTCTGAAAAGTTTTCCAACATGTTCTGGATCTTAAAAGACTTACATACGTGGAAAATTAAGCACACTTGACAACTTTTCCATGTAACTGGAAATGATGTCAGTTTAATTAGACTGATAAAATCCACGTGGAAATTCTTATGTTAGAATAAGAGGAGATTTTTAGCTTCAACTGTTTCCAGACAAACATTGCCAAAATTTAAAAAGCCATAAAGAAAATACCCTTAAGCAAACATATCAGCTTTTACAACTTAGTGAAGGTGTTTGATGATACAATTTGAACATTTGATTTATCATCTTATTTTAGACAGCCGCTATATCCAAAATAAGGGCAACGGGACATAAAAATGTAATAATATAAATAAACACAGTGAATTAAGGGGTTTTTTTTTGCGAGTTTGATGAAAATGTCTATGTATTTTTTTTGCTTTCTTCTTGTGAATCTGACTGTTTCACAATAAAACCTCACTTGTGAGTTTTTGGCTTTTGAATGACTGATTTCATCCTTCTAGCAACTAACTTACAAGTTTATTTTACATTAGCATGTTCCTTTTAACCCTTAGTAATACAGTGTTTTAATTTTGCCTCTGACTTTATAAATTTGTCTCCCCCTTAGAAGAAATTGGAAGAGTGGCAGTTAACATAGCAAGCAATGTGAGTGTCAATTTACTTGCTAGTCTGTCATTAGACTCTTCTTTTCCAAAATATTTAGGAATATAAACACTCTCCATTTCAAGAGACACATTTCAATGGCCAGATCCTGGGGAAAAAATTAAGAGGAACAGAGAAAGGAGATGGATATCACTTCTTCCTCAAGCCTTCTATTTATGAAAACAACCTTCCAACAGTCTGCAGAATTGTTATTGTGGAATCAAAGTGGTTTTTTCTAATATGCCCTTGCATATGTCGGAGATCAGTGCCAATACACACATACTTTACAAACAGGCTTCTATAGGTTAAAGAAGGTACCTCTAAGTTGCTGCCAGTTGTTTTTCCTGCCTACAGTTGCTTTTCAGGTAGTAATAGTAGTTAGAAAAAGAAAACCACCTTCAAACCAAATATTACACTGACAGAGGTGCAGATATCTGCAAAATGGTAATAATACCTGTTCCTGGAAGTGGAATAACCATTTCAAGTGGAGAGAGGATGGCATCCAAGATGACAGTGGTAGCTGGAGGCAAGCAGCCTCTTCCATTTCATCTTTCCTGTGCTGTCACGTGCTACAAGTAGCCCTTGCAGGAGTCTGGGAAGTTCATGGTAATAGGCTTAAGTCAGAGACTGGACAAATTGATAACTAACTGCAGCTGCAAAAGAGATCTTCAGTGTCCTGTTAGAATAGTCAGCACCAAGGGCAAGCTACGTGTTCCCTCTAAAATATTGCAGATGATTATCTGAGAGTTCAGAAGGAGAAACACTTTGCTTCCAGTTAAATCCCTCGTTGCTTCTGCTTCTCCTGCTACAGCATCTGGCAAAACTGGTACCGCAGAAACAAGCTAGCCTGACTGACTGCCAGCATAAATTGTTATGGATGCTGCGTTTGTTTTTTGAGGAAAATCACTCTACGTACATAGTATTTCTCATGAAGTCAACTCATAAAACATAGGAAGAAACACTGGAATGATCTAAATGTAGGCAACTGGCCAGCTCCCCTGCAAAATGTCAACTCTATACCCTCATATCTGCTTTATTACTCACAAAGAAAGGATTGATGTCTGTTAAACAACGATCATATTAGCATGCAAGTGGTCTGAGATGCCAGTATACCATCGGGCACTCAGTGAGCAGTCTTCCCATCCACTGTTGTGCAAATTCCAGGATGAAGTGGATTCCCAGATGCTAAATTCTGCTCTTTAAGGTTTGCAGGAATTATGCACTAACTAGTAGTCATTTGTTTAGTTCTTTCACTAGATAATGTGTCACTTCATTGACATTCTCTTTGTCTTCCATGTAACCTTCCCTTTGTGTAAGCCAAATTCCTGACTCATCATTTGTTGTGGACAAACACAGTCACTTTCAGTGCTGTGTATGCTACTATTTTATTATTATTCTATTTTATTTAATTTTCCACCTTTCATTCATTGTCATCATTTTATTTAGTGTGTTTCCCACTAATTTACCACTTTCAGGCTGTCATTAAAATAATCTACCTGTACTCTTCAACCTGTCTGAAATATCCCATGGCCAAAGAAAACCTAAACTCTTTTTCACTAATTTCTCAGCCACACAGGAAAGATGGTAAGAATCCAGTGGTTTTAAACACTTTTCCACTCTATTTATTGCTCAGAAGTAGCAATCACTGCAAAGAAGCCCTGCAGGACCCATTTTAACATTAGCAATTATTTTAGTAGAGGGTGAAGAAGCCCTTATCAAAGATCAGGGATGAAATATTTAAAGGGAAACAGAAGAGTATGGATGGAGGAAATCCCTGGGGGATTTTATGGCTTGAGAATGATATTGAAAGGAATAGGAGAGAGACCTGAGGATGATGCTGAGGCATGGACAAGGGGTGGGTTGGGAGAAGTTAAGCCCCTTCCCTCTCTCTCTTTTCCTTCTACTCCCTCTGGTGCCTCTTGCACTAGCAAATAGATAAAATATTATTAAAAAATAAAATAAAAAGTTCAAATGGGTATAGAGGAATTAACAAACCTGGATAAGAAGTTTTCCAGGGTTAAAAATTTTGGGTATGAAAACAGGCAGTGACAGCTTGAGGAAATGGCAACTAAAAAACAAAGAAAAGTAATCAAAATGTTCTGAATTTAAGGCCTTGTATCTTTTTTTTACCTAGAAGTCATAATATTTTTCTCTAACTTTTTAGTCAATTCTGTAATACAAGAAAAAATACAAAGTGGCTTTTTTCACCCCAATTCAAATTCTATCTCAGTTTAAAGAAACAAGAAAATTAAAATTCTGAAAGTTTATTCAGAATACAGATTTCACACTGAAAAGAGAAAATACTTTAGGAACTCCATTATTTTTAATAAGTTGGACATGGAAAGTACTCAGATAATACTGTTTTGAACAACACTATAAAAATGAAAAAGTGTAATAGAAATAAACACCAGGAGAGAGCCTTTTTACTTTACTTGTTACAGGAGTAAATGGGCATTCAACTAAAACTTAAACATGACATATCCAAAATTTATGAAAGAATCATTTCTGCTCTTGACAAGAAGCACTTAAGACTAAGGCCCTGGGACATGTTCTATATCAATCTGAAAACTGATTGACTAAAAGCCACATTAAGGATCTTCCTGGAGAGTTTGATTCATTCTGAGCATGAGCAGCAAGAAATTACAAGTATCTCCACATATGACTGAAGTGGAATCTTATGAAGTGAATCCCCTAAGTGGTCACTTACAGTGGAGATAGGAGGAATGAATAAGAGAATAATAAATAAGAGATCTTTCCTGGCACACTCTTTTAAAAAAATAGTAAAAGCAACAGAATTTTGGTGACTGACTCCCAAGATAATTTGGAAGGCCTAATCAGTGGCTATAAAGAATATTATTTATCTAAGTAAGAAGAACATCAGTTGTTCAGCATTAAGAGAAAATCACTTTCTGTGCTTTGTTACCACTGTTATATCAAAATTCAAGTTTATTGTGTTTCACTCCAGGTGTTTATAACGAATGGAGACAGAATATGTGGATCTTGCAAAACTGCCAGTGAATTGCCGTGGGTTCATTTTCAAAGAATTCATCAAATGATTAGGTAAGGAGCAAAAATGCTGTCAGCTGCTATGAGAGTTGAAGAAATATATTGAAGGGTAGAGTTTTTGAATGGTAGAAGCAATAGTGTGACGTAAAGAAAATCATTTGCCTTCCCAGTAGCAGCCACATGCACCTCTTTCCAGGGCTCCTAAGACACAGTCCCTTCAAGAGATTCTAAACATATTGATGTAACGAGTGCAGAAAAATCAGACACTATTGGTAGAAATTCATCTCAGGAAATATGTTCCACAGGAACATTGTGGTGTCTAGCCTCTTCTTACTTTCTTTGCCTCAAGGTTTACATTTTGTATTTACACAGACTGGGGACCAAAGGGGATTTTTATCACCCCTAATTTTAACTGTGTGGAAATTAGACATCTAATTTCATGCTTTGTGGTCAAAGGAGACCAGCATCACTAGAGCATAGTTTATCCAATCTGTCTTTGACATATGTCTCTAGATGGGACAAATACCTCTTTGTAAGTACCTATGTCTGCTCATTAGCTATCGAGGGAGCCCTGATGAGTAGTTCAGACTAGACATATCACTTTTACAAGATAAAGCTAGGTGAGATGGATGGAACTCTGGTGTCAGTGATCAAGACCCAGTTCCATGTGCAAGCTTTCTAATAGTAATAAGATTTCTAGGAGTTCTTCTATGCCAGCCAAGAGGGTGGACGTTATGGGCATTCAGCCTCTTTGGGTACCAACAGTCTAAAATAGAAAAGAGAGGTAATAGAAGTATTTATTCTCAAAGATTATCAATAAATCACACTCCAAAGGGTTAGATAAAGTTGAGCAAAGAGCAACATTTTCATGTACTTACTATAATGCTGTTTGATTTTCTAAAACTGCAAAATTACAATGACACTTTAAGAGTCTTGTTTTATATAATTTTATGCTTTATGGAACTACAGATTTGCTATATTAACTTTGTTCTGAATCAACTTATGAACATTTTTTCCCTTTAGAACATTTTCATGTGTTTTTTCCCCTGGAGACAAATGTATGTGTGGGCAAAAAGTTCATGTTTTCTGATGAGGAGAGTGAAAATAAAATCTTGCCAATATTTCATAACAAAATTTCATAAGGAAGATTTTTGTTCTTTTTTCCTAACCTTGATTCAGAATGGCCTTTCTGTACTTCAACAAATCTATTTGGACTCTAAAGAAGAGTGTTTGGAATATTATTTCAGAATGTCTGATGATTTTTATTACAAATACATTATTTGACATTTCTAATCTGAAATTTAGAGAATACTTCCTTGGTGAGAAATCTATGCTCTTTGACTTCTCATCCCTGCTCAGAATTCATAAAGCAACTGCAAAGTGTCAGGCTTCCTGCAAGGGGCAAGATCCAATTTTAGAACAGTGTGTCTTAGTGTGGTTCAACAGGGTTTAGAATCCTTCATTACAATTAAGGTCTCATTATGTTGCATGTTACAGGAGGAGAAAGCAGTCCCTACACAGACGGATTATGTGAGAGATGATCACTGGCTCCCCTGCTATTTTTTATGTAGGGTGTAGAGGAATACCTGTCTGCTCTAGGTCACACTGGAAATATGTGGCATACATGGAGTAACATTCTGTTGCTTCAACCACATCAGTTTTAGGGTTATATAGAGTGTAAAACACAGTAGATTTTTTGGACTTAAATGCTATTATTAAGGTTTAATTGCTTGTTGTGTTTGATTGCACAACTGTAAGTGGTTACTTGTTTTCTAACAAGGATAAGTTCCTTGGATCACTGTGGGGAGAAATTTCTGAACTCATGGTTAAATGCAAGATACCAAATGAGGTAATTTCTAGATGCGTTCTACCATCCAATAACAAGCCTTTAGAGATACATGTTTTTGGGTTCATTTCTGGTAGTTCTCTACTTTACAAATAGTTTCCTGCTGATAAACTAGATGATGACTCAGGGCACCAGAAGGTTTTTTACCACTTCTGGTACAGACATGTATACATATACAAACATGTATATGTTTGCAAATGATATATATAGTTAGGGTTGTGGTTATATATTTAGAATTATATGTATACACATATATATATATTTAGCAAACATATTTTTCAAGTTCTATAACAGTCTAGGAAAAATCCCTGGCTAGGTTTTTCCCATTAAAAAAAGTGGTGCTTGGTAGTACTGGGTGTGGGAAACCACATCTTAACTTGAAACCCAAAATGCTGACCTGACACCACTAGGGTGTAGCTTGTACTTGATTGCTGGCTGCTTTCACATGCAGATTTTAACTCTATCCCTCCTGACAGGATGCTGGAACGCAACATGACTTGTTTACTCAAGGCCAGGTTTCTCCTTCCTGACTCACATTGTTATAGTGGGGTAAAGCTCTTAAATTTAAACACATGCTAGAAACTCAAGCTCAAGTTTAAAGTTCGCCACATGCTTATGTAGGTCTTCAAACAGACCGCTGAGAAATGTCTTCCTTTTCTAAGTAAGGTGTTTCTTTAAAATATTTTCTACTTTTATACTTATTTCTTTCTGGCTTTTAAGAGACAGGATTGGGCAACTCACCAACAGTGAAGTAGTATTTACCAGGGAGTAGAATATCCCATTCAGGTGAAATTTCAAAAGAATGCAGTATATTTACATGACAAAGGTGTAAATTCATCATATGCAAGTACAATCGAAGTAGGTTTATTGCAGTCACTAATATTGTAGTAGCAACAGGATTTTTTTTCTCTGGGATTTTGAAGGTCCTTTGGGATCTGAACATGCCTCAGAAACCCACATTTCAGCTTCACTGTAACCTGCAGCCAGACAAGCCAGTGAAAATTTTCCAAGGTGTATTTATCTCACCTCAGCTGTACTTCTGGCTGCATTGTGAGGTGTTGCTGCTGAGAGCTTGCTGAACCAGCTGCTAAGGAGGAGTTCAACATCTATCTTCATTCTTGAGTCATATTCAAAGTGATATTATGGTTCCTCACATCTTTAGGAAGGTTAACACTCCTGCAAGAAGCTCAGATAATGTATTAACAAAAAAACCCCAAACAAACAAACAAACAAAAAAACCCAGCAGAAAAACCCAAACAAAGCCCCCCAAAACCCACAAAAAAACAAAAACCCAAACCCCCAAAAAAACCCCCCAAAAAAACCCCAAAAAACCAACCAAACAAAACTTATTCCCTAATGTATTTTGTATTTTCAAACCACTGTCCAAATTAATCCATAAATTTTTCCTCTCAAGTGCAAATACGCTATTAGCAAGCCTGCATGGTTTTAATACGCTGAAATGTTGCATAAATGTATTAGCAAAAATATTTAAACTACAGTTTCATCCTGTCTTCCCTTTTCCTTCCCCCTTAATTTTTTATTGGGCAAAACATGTAGACTTACAAAGTCCCATTAGAGAGGAGCCATCCAGCTAATCCTGTAATAACATGGAAAAAAAAAAAAAAAGAAGGATGAGAGGCAAATCTGTATTTTAAAAACAAAACTAAAAATTGCTTTTTCATTTAAAATATTTATATTTTAATTGCTATTTTGTTTCATTTTGGAAAAGAAAACATCAAACAACCAATGACCAATAGCACTTGTAGGACCATGGCTCTCTCTTTCTAGCCGGTGTGTCAGAAAGGGTGAGGGAGATGCTCCTATTGCAGACGACAAAGTAGTGAACAGGGAAACAGAGTGACACAGACAAGGTCACACCAAATTTCTGTGTCAGAGCTCAAAGTTCATCACAGCTCCCAGAATAAGCCCAGTTTTAACCACAAGTCCATACACCTTCCCTTGTGACAATCCCTCCCTTAATGCTGTGTAATGCATCTCTTCCATTTAAAATATTTGAATTTGATATTCTCTGTGGACCTGAGCTTGCAGCTGCCCTGTTCATGGAAATGTATTTGAATTCAAGATGAAAATGAACAATCCACTTCGTGTTAATAATGAACTCTGTTTCTCTTGCAGTTTGATTTGATACTAAAAGTTTTTTCTGTAGTCTTTCACATTCACACATACAGTCATTGCAGTTTTCAGCTGCCCCATGCAGGTTTACAGGGATTAAAATAAGAACTCCTAGGCTTTGGTGAGGGACTTTGCAAACTCTTACACAAAGAGACAGAAGAAAACCATTAGGCTGTGGGGTAAGCACAGGGCCTAAAGAATGCCTGAAGGGACTGTAGAGGGTCTACTTCTCAGGAAACCCTTCCTAGGCTGTCTGAGATCAGCTTGGCATAAGAAAATTACATATTTTCAAAATGGTTAAATCTGGAGTCTACAGTAAAAGCAGTGACTGTACATTACATCAGTTGTGGATATGAGTAACACCAACAACATTCATATTTTATGTTATCTAAAAGCTCTTTGTTTCTGGACTGCAGAACAAATGGTCATTAGGCAAATGATTTTATATATACCAAATCACAGAGATTTAACCTAAGTAGTGTTACGTAGTTTGTACAGAATTTAAAGATCTACCAATATTATTGGCTACAATGTCTAATGGAAGACTTTAAAAATAGGTATTTCATGTAAAACTTCAGTCTCCCAAAATTTATTGTATTTTGGCACCATAAAACAGTACCCTGGCTGTTGACTTCCCTGGGTTCAGAACTTCACTGTCATACAAATAATGGGCCTGTTCACTGCAGGAGTGGAACTGGTAGACTCAGCTGTGCCATTCCAGCATCCCTTGACCTGGGTGAGGCTGTCTTGGGCTAACTCTGATTAATACCAGTTTAGGACTGTGAAAGCAGCACAGTTGCACAGAGCTGTGATGTCTCTTTTTTCAAAGTTCCTTTTCATGTTTATAGGAACCAAGGCAACATTAGGAGTGGCCCAGCCACTCGGCAACAATCACATCTCATTCTGGTTTTGATTTTACAGCACACCAAACTAATTTCTTCTGACAAAAAGGATCTTTTCTTGGAATAACCTCTAATTCACCACAGATGGAAGCTGCTATGTTAGCTACAGAGGAAGGCTACTCATTACTTGTTAAATATATTTTCTCCTGTATGATCTTTGAATAAGGTAGATATGTTGTGTGGAACTTATATACATGCACATGTTTGCTTACAAATACAGTAGTGTATACAGGAAGCCTGTAATAAGCATGTGTACAACTTGTCTTTTTAATGAAGTTTTATCTTTACTTGTGTCTATAAAATTGGGTACTTGAGAAAAAAAAAAAAAACTTGGGGTAAGGATGGCTGAAGGATCTGACAGATCCCAAAGATTATTCATCTTTGTGAAGATAAGTTATAATAAAGCTGTTCAAACTCTAGATTTAATTTGTGAAACGTACATGAGGGTTTTTTTTTTTTTTGAATTATAGCAAATTTAAAGCGCAGGGTTAATTAGAACCAAATGTTGCTCAGATTGGCACCCTAATGTTCTTTGAGCAGTGTGACAACTTGCCTCAGATATTTTGAACACCAGTTATTCAAAAGGTATTGCATTACTTTCCATGTCTAAAGGGGTTTAGTAACAATAGATATTCTCTTCAAGATGCTATTATTTTCCATGCAGATAGGAAGACTTGACTGGACAACAACTACAGGAGTGTGTCTAATTCCTTGTGCACAGAAGTACAAGTGCATAAGAGCTAAACTTGTACACTTTAGCTCTTACAGGGACATACACACTTGATTTAGCAAATTACTCTGTTCTCTCATAAAAACCACATTATGGTGTGCAGGAATTCAGTGTTGTGAATATTCCTATTTCCGGAGGATTAACCTATTACCAAATGTCAAAATGATGCAAAAATGACCCTCCACGAAAAAAATCCTCTAAAAATTAAGTAAAGTTATCATGATAGTTACTTTGACACCTATGAAAACAGAAGGAAATCTTTCTATTCAAGCTGCCTATCAGACACTGACACATCCTACGTGAGTCCGGGTGGGCTCCTGATCCTGTGTTTGGTCAACACACACCACAGACTGGCACCTACAACAGTGACGAGATCCTCTGATGTCAAAATACATTTCTTTTAATTGAATTTATTTGTTTGTGAAATGGGTTTGTTTTCAGGTCTACAATAAGACATAAGCACCATAAAAATAGTTCCAGACTGGCCTCTCGGCTGCCTGCAGCTTTACTAGTAAACTAAGAAGCAGGGATTTAGTAAGTGGAAGGCCTGGGTAGGGAGGTGGGACTTGCAGCTCTTTTAAAGTAACCAAGTACATACTTAATTGCATTTCTGCAGGGAATACATTCCAGAAATGTGGGCTTGCTACCGAGAAAAGTCTGTCAGCAACAAAACAGGCTTGTGGTTAATGCACTGGACTGTGACTCAGGATATCTGGGTGCTAGTCCCAGCTCAGCTGCATGCTTTGTCTTGACTTGGAGCCAATCATTTAATCTTATTTTCCCACAGGTAAATCAAGCAATAACTCTCTATCAAGGAGGTTGTGAGGAGGAAAATTCATTAGTGTGTGCAAGGTATTCAGAGTCTACTTCTTCGATAAGCATTTTGGAGGAGGGATCATACATCTAGCAAAAGGAAGAACTCCACTGGGGCCTCAAAGAGTTTCCATAATATTAGATTATATGCAAATCGTGGTAAGTGAACCAGAAAAGCTAATAGATAAATAATGCTTCATTTAATCTCATGCTAGCTGGAAGACCAGGCTTCTCTAAATCATGTTGCTACTGTTTTGCCAGCTGTTGGTTTACAGTACTTTGGGTTTTTTGCTTAAAGAGGGCAAAGAGATTGTTAGGTGTATCAGCTCTGATCTTCAACCTCAAAAAAAAAAAAAAAATTAAAAAATACTTTCTAATGTGAAAATTGCCTTCAGAGGTGAATGGTATCTCTTTAACATACTTTTCATAAGTGAAAAGTGGAGCAAAGAAAATTTCTTGGTACACACCAGGAAATGATTGGTAGAAATCATGATACCCAGTTTTATCATAGCCATATCTTTTTGCGAAGTGGTGGTGGAGAACAAAAATAGCTTATTAGAGTGAATTTTCAACAGCAAACTTTGTGTCTTGGACTCCAAAAATCAACTAGTTGCCCATCCTAGCCTACTGTGCTGGGCTATATCTAACAAACCCCCTGGTCTATATGGATATAGAGCCCAATTCTGGGTAAACTGAGACAGAGCCACGGCTTGTGGAAGATTAAGATTACCACCAGCTCCAACCTGGTCTGTGTAACACACAGATAGATGTGCAGCACTTATGTAAGACAAATTCACTCTGATATGAGTAGCCAGTGACGAACAGGAAGATAAATCACAACAGCACAGACTCTCTTTTACCCCTTCTGAAAATCTCCAACAGAGATTTGCTCAGGTTGTAACTCCATCAGTGGAGACACAATGACGGACACTATCTTAGTTAAGAAAGACTGTAACATCCTGGCTGACAGCAGAGGAGGGAAGTCTGTGACTATCAATACTGATCTTTCACTTAATGCATCATTTTGATAGCTGTATTCTCAGATGCTGCCCTATTGCTGTGTCCTTCGCAGCTTGCTGACAGAAGAGGCATGGAAAAGGGGAGTAATGGGCTTGCAAGGAGAGC
This sequence comes from Corapipo altera, assembly GCF_003945725.1. Taxonomy (NCBI): domain Eukaryota; kingdom Metazoa; phylum Chordata; class Aves; order Passeriformes; family Pipridae; genus Corapipo; species Corapipo altera. Next base: position 6,551,975 of record NW_020884883.1, on the reverse strand, counting down.
GTTGAGTGAGGACACAGACATAAAGTGCCAGCTCCTGGGCAGGCAGCACATGCCAAGGAAACAAAAAAGGACAATGAAGTTCAGGCACCCAGGTGGAGATGGGTATTCAAACCATAAAGCTTAAGCAGGTTACCAACTCTAAGGCCAAAGTCTCAAAAAAACAAACAGACCCAAAATAGATCTACTTTTGTTCTTTCTGCTTTTCAGATTTCTCAGTGTCAGAAACAGAGTGTGGATCTCCTCCTGTAAAAGCCTGCTTTAGATCTACTTTGCTTATGTTGCTAAATCCAGAGAGACAAATGCTACAGAGCTGGACTGCTCTGGGAGAAAAATTATCTGGGCTCTGTGTATTCAGAGAAGGGTGTGAAATTATTGGTGTACATTTCATTCTCAGCAACAGGAATAAAGCTTTTCTAAAGCTACGTTGCACTTTAATGACTTTAGGAGGCCTGGTTGTATTTTGGTTTTAATGCTCTTCATTCAAAGTCTGTGTTTTTTTACTACATGCCCCTTAAACCAAATTTGCTGTTCCTGTGAACCAGCAGTGGATGGTTCCACACTGCTTCCTTGGTTTTCTTGTTCTTTCCAAGTTCCAACAACCCCTTACATTGCATTTCTCAGCTCCTCAAAAGAAAAGCAAAAGCACTATTTTGATTTTTTTGCAACTAATTGAATAGGAATATGTTACCCTATCAAAGTTTGCCAGGATATTAGCCCAGAAGAAATAGAACCAACAAGAATTTGAGGGAATTGTCTCCTCTAGTATCTCTTTTGTTCCTAATGGACTATGTAGAGAAATAAAAGACACCAACTGATATTGTTTTTATTAATCTTATTTTTGCTGGTTATCTCTCTGTACAGCCACAGAGCCACAGAGCCTGGGACACCCAGCAGGAGTCCATCAAACTTCCTTTTTTTTTTTTAATAAAAACTTGTAATAGAAAACACTGACTCAAAGGACAAGTTCATGCTTACACAGGCATCTATGGAGTGATTCTTCTGTGTTTCAGAAAGAATGCCAGAAGCATTTCAAGGTGTTTGATTGAGAGTTTCCCAAGGAATATCCAGAGGTCCAGGACAGAGTACCAGGGAAGTTGGCACAACAGCAGTGATGAAAAATAAGGAGGTGCTAGGAAGGACAGAACCTTGAAAATTAAGGTGGTTGTTGCAGTGTGTTGGAAAATCAGAAGACGGTGGAGAAAAAAAGGACAGGGAAAACACAGGTAATATATGACTAGTAATACTAATAGCCTGAAAAAAATACAGTTCAACTAGAATAAAATCAGAACAGGACAGGAAAAGAAAAGAAACTCTCTCCCTTACAGTATCTTTATTTTGAATGAGAGAATTAAACTACTTAGTGGGGCACGTTAATTAATTTTTACATTGTTGTTTCATTCTACATTACTGTGCTATTATTCAGGCCTGTATATAAAATCTGCGAAGAAGTGTGACTGATTGTCTGTTTGAACTTTCAAACACCATGTTTGTTTGGTTTTGATTGTTTCTTGCCAGATGGTTAAACATATGTTTAGAAGTTTTACAGGGGGAGGAAAAAAACCAACTAAACCCAACCCATGTAGTATACAGTTAAGAGTTTAAAAGGTACTGGCAACATTTATTAGCTTCTAATGCAAAACTAATGTTAAAAATAGCCATAGTGACAGGATACAGTTTAAGGCTGAACGGACCTGTGCTTAGTTTCCTGTGTCTCTAGAGATACAGGATCCACAGACTTGCTTAACTTCAGCAATCTAAAATTTAGCTGAATAGCCTGAAGAAGTTGCATGAGATAACTTTCTCCAATGTCGACAGAGTTGTCTCTGAGGGGTTTATTTGCCTGCCCTCTCTGAAACACCTACCTTCAAATGGGAAAAATCACCTTGCGGGGTGTCTGTATCTCCTCTTTGATTACTGACAAAGTCCTTACATTGGATTGGACACCCACCTTTTAGAGACTAAATTTAGGTGTAATCTAAACAATCCCATCTCATTTTATAATACTGCCCAGGACAATTGCCAGATACTGCACAATTGCTACAGAGGAGAACAGAAGGATTTCCCTGTTAGGAGTGAGATGGTGGAGTGGTACCTCTTTCTTGTGTTCCTCTTTTTGAGGTGTTTCCCTTCAGCTTTTTTGGTTTTACATTCATTTCCAGCTAGAAACCCAGGCCTAGATTAATCCCACCTCATTACAGACAGTTAAGTGAGTTATCTAAATGAGGAGTTTGGTTGGCCTTATTTCCTGTGCAGGCAATCAAAAAGGAAGAGCCCATGGAAAAGGCAGAGGCTCCCAAGTAGAGGGCAGCTGGGAGGTGCCAGCCTTGCTCTACAAGCTACAGGGTATCCCACAGTGAGGAGGTTCCTAGCTTAGGTGCTGCATGCATCTGTTTGGTGTTAAATAGGAAAATATGACTGTATGTGACAGCCGCTCGTAACAACATGAGTTCATCATCCTTTAAAGGTCTACTCTAATACAGGGAAGCAATGAAAGAAGGCTTTTAATCCTTGAAAGAACTAGACCTTTTCCTCTAAATTGTGTCATAAATAGTGGATTAATTATTTCCCAGAGGGAGAGATGGTATTTCATGCTTGACTATGATAACTCAAGGTAATGATCCTGCTTTTGCCCTGCAGTGTCTAATAGGGACATTTGAAAAAGCAAACTGATGAAAGAAGAAAAAAATCAATAATAGCACAGAACGTGACTTGTTGTAGATGCTTGTATTCAAAATGTACAAGGCATGGCAGCAAGGTTGCTATTGGCTTTTTCATTCCTAAGAGAGTTCAAAAAGGGTTGACGATCCTCAAGGATGAGGAGATTTGTTTGATAGATGTGTGTGTAAGCTTGATCTTCCAGTGGAATCATCAAGAATTAAAGTGCACTCTGAGGTAGGTTGTTGTAAAGGAAATAGGTGCCTGGTGTTTGCTAACCCAAATGAAACCTTTCCCTTTTGGTGCAGAGATAAAAGTCAGAGTTTCATACCAACACTCAGCTATCAGGAATGTGCCTTTCATGACTGATAAGTGATGGTTTCTACATACAACATACTGCAGGACAGTTCAGCTCACACTCTTTCAACTCTTGTGGCTTTGAATCCATAATGAAGGACTCGCAAAATGCTCCACAGAACTGCATCAGGGTGAGAATTATGGAAAAACTGGGACAGCGTTCAAAAAACTGGCTTTGCCAAGCAGCTGATACAATCAGTACGATGTATTTTAAGAGGGAAAGAAAGAGGTGGGGGAGGAAAGAGGAAGAAAAAGGCTTTCAAAACATATCAAATGAAGCTTGTTTGATAATAATCACTGCAGGTGGGGAAGTAGATTTTTAAGTGTGAAAATATTTAACATTTTATTGGATACAAATGTTTTCACAAAATAGTTTTTTGTGTGTCTGTGTGTGTGTGTCTGTGTGCGTTCGCGTGCACGCACACGCACAAGGAGCAAACAGAAATCTATTGAGTTCCACCAGACCAGACGTCTGCATTCTGGAGGGCTCATTGCAGCCAATAAATATGACTAAAACTTTTTTTTTTTATGAATTCTGCTATAAAAGCTAATCCTCCTTTCTAGACTTAGCATAATTACAAGACACTATTCTGAGTGCCAAAAATGTCAACTGTAGGTTGCAAACATGGGCACGTTTAAGCAGAACCATATGTTTGAAGGCAAGGTAAGACCTGGAGCACGTGAATCAGTTTACCTTTTTCTGAAGAGTCAATTTATAATGCAATCTTAGCTCTAAGAAATAATAATACAGCCAGTGATAAATTACATTACTCAGTCATTTATTAATAATCTTCATTGCAAAGAAAGATTTTATCTGTGCTCAAAATTCACTAAGTTACAAGATCACAGATGTTCAGGGTTCTGGAGCCAGAAACTTAATATTAATGTACTCTCATTAATACCTAATCAACGTGTGATATTTTGATCCTGTGAGAAAATTGATGGCCAATAAAAACAAACTCAAGATGTCTTCCTATCTAGAAAAAAAAAAGTTATAAACCCAGGAATGCACACAGTAACCACAATGCAGTAACTAAGGTTAAGCAGCTGGAGGCTAAATGTTAGCCTTTTTTTGGTACAGGATGGATTTATTCTGTCACCTAGGCAATTTCAGAGTCTTACTTTGGAGGATTTATATAGGCATTCAAACTTAGCAGATGTATTCACTTGTGGTACATTAACTATGCAAAACTGCTTTCCAGGCTCTTCTGGATTAGGGTCTTACAAACAGACCTCTCTGGAAATGAAATCCTTAAGAAAAAAAATCTCTGTTCCTCTCTGAACGTTGTTCTACTGCACTTAAAGTGTGAAATCTACTTAAAAACATATGGCATTTGAAATTATGTTATATGCATTTATGTGTAAAAATGTGCTGGGGTTTAACCCCAGTCAGTGATGACAAAAGGGGAAATGCAAGTGGGTTTTGAACTTAAACAAGGAATACAAAATTTCTTGCAGTAGATCAAGGCAGTGATCCATCTAGTCTACTGTTTTTTCTCAAAGACGACCAACATCAGGTTCTTCAGGGAAAAACATACTAATAGCTAGAATCAACAATTACACAAAAAAAAAAAAAATCATACTTAGAGCAAATGTATTTTTAAATAATGTAAATTTTTGTCCTTATCCTATTGTGAAATTCTAAGCCATAAATTGTAAATATACAGAATTTCAACATGTCTATAATTATGTAATATTATTTTAGCCCCCCTTATTCCTTGTGAACGCTAAGACATTTAGAGAAAGGCCTTATAGCAACAGGTCCACAGGATATTTGCATACAATACAACTAAAAAAAAATCCTTCATTCTTCCATGTGAGCTAGCCATCAGATTCCTGAGCATTCTGGCGTTTGTAAATTGAAATATTCACATCACTGCATATTATATTCTTATCATACATAGCTTCTTTCTTTCTTTCTTTCTTCCTTCCTTTCTTTTCTTTCTTTCTTTTTCTTTCTTTCATTCATTCTTTCTTTCTTTCTTTTCTTTCTTTCTTTTTCTTCCTTTCTTCCTTGTTTCATTTTGTCCTTCCTTCCCTCCTTCTCTGGTGTGATGTTTTGTAACCATGTTTGTCTCTTGAGCAGAGTTTTCACCAGTGTGACCAGAGCAACAGCTGACTCTTTCCCCTAAACACTTGCAAGAAACTTGGAGTTTGTAACAGTAGGATTTCTTGCTCTGTGATACCTCAGGGCAACGTGTTCAACATTAACCTACACCTGAGCTTCCACACAGAAAGCTGAACAGCTGAAATCATCACATGTGCTAAGTACAGGGTTATAAAAGTGGAAGATTAACATCTTCTTTCATTAGGATAAAGGGAGGTGACAAAGGCTACTTTTGAAATTGAATTAGAAGATGATGCTGTGACTACTGGTCTACTAAAATTAAAATAAGTTTCATGAATTTTGTTATAACCTATATCAATTTCAAGTGTTCATGGATAGGGACAATGCATTTTATCAAGATGTTGACCTTGGTATACTATATTTTCCAGGTGCTTCTAATAACTGAAAACTCATTCTGAATAACTGCACAAATGGAAGTTTGTAATCTGTAAGAGTCTGAGAAGCAGAGAGACAGAGAGAAGAATCTTACAATTTTCCATAACTTGGGCATAAACAGATCTTTCTGAAGATGGTGTAGAATCAAATGATTGAATTAAATTATTGAAATAAAGAGCTGACACATTGCACAAGGCTCTGCATATAGGTCTACTATCATGACATTTATAAAGTACTATTTAATCTATAATACAAAAGCCAAAGGTAGTAAGTAGTATGTATACCACCACAGCAGATGAGAATTCAACTTCTTTAACTTTATTCTAGCTTTGTGTCATCAGTCCATTGCCCACCACTACAGGGGTACTGGCTACCATCATGCACACATGGCAGTGCCCCAGGAATCTTTTTCAGTTCTGTTATATGTACCGGTAGAGAAATCTAGAGCAGTCCCATTTAACAGGGCAGGGAACTCTGCCTTGAAAGCTGGTACTTCATTGCCATACCTTAGAGAAGCCACATCTGGATGAAACAGAGGCTTAGCACAGATTGCAGGCACAGTTGCTCACAGTACTTCTGAATACATAGGAGGGTAATTTACCCTACTACTTCTCTGGGCGACCTCCAGAATGGAAATGCACCTACCTGGCATGAAAGGGCTAATAAGAAACTGCATCATGTCTTTAAAATTAAAGCATATTATATCAGCATATTTACTATAGAAAATAAGCAGGTGTGTCAACAGCAAAGGCCCTGGAAAGAGCATGCAAGATAACATCATGAAGCACCTCAAACAATTACTTTTTGCATTCAAATGTTCTAAGTGAACAAGACGATTATTCAGATAAACTGTTGCCTTTTGCAGTTTAACCTCTGTTTATCAGGCGAGACCCTGGTGTATTTGTCAGTAAAACTGGTAGAGATTCAAACCCATTTTGCCCTACCCTCTGGAGTGCCTCCAACGAATATGAACCATTCTGATGTTTTACAACAGTGCAGCAGCTTGTCAGCGCTTTTGTTTCTGAGCAGTGTGAGAGAAGTGCCAAACGATGCTATTGTAAAATATAAGAGTGCTTCAGCATGTTGGGGAACACGAAGTGGCTGTTGATGTGACATTGATTAATGACTGTGAAGTGTTAAAATGAGATATTGCACAGTCAGTCTTGGATTTTACATCAATCCAAGCAAAAAATTATGCCTTTGCGGGTAGTCCCAAATTCCAACCAACTGCAAAAATGGAGCATCATGTTTAGTTGTCTGGTACTTTGTTAACTAATTCTGGCCTGGTTACTACAAAGAAAAAGAGAATAAATTAACAAAGTAGAGAAAAGAAAGGTCTTTTGGTAAGAGATGGAAACAGAAGTCACAGCTCATGATACACTTGGGACTCTCTGTTTAAGTGAACTAGATATTTCTTCTATCTGTGGCATAATCTTCCAGATTATAGCTCTAAAATTTTATTCACCCACTAGGAAAATAAATGACACGTTTTCTAATGTTTAGCAGGCTCTGGGAATATACCACATATATAATTATATTTGTTAAAACATAACCTAGAGAAAAATAGATCCAATGGCAATGTTAAAACTCAAGACAAGATGGAAACAGAGAACAACGGACGAAAAGCCAGAATATTTTATCTGATGTATGTAAGAATTTTAAATGTACACAAAATAGCAGCATGTACTTAACAAAACAGTCTGAAATTTACATACTTAACTGTAATGATATTGGAAATAATTTTCTTCTCATTCCAGAATACACTAAAAAAACCCTGACACAAAAATCAAATGTTGAAAATACTGGTTCAGTGTGGAAACAGTTCATTTCAGTATAATAACAAGATATTGTTTTGATACTGCTGCTAAGTTTTGTTTTGAATATTCAAATATAATGCATTTTATAGTATATAGGTGATATCCTCAATCACTTAAAACAAATATCATACTCTGAAACACTCAAGGAACTAATCAAAATTATCAAATAGCACACTATTTAATTGCACATTATTTAATTCCTGCATTTTGGTATCATTGACATGAAATAAGAATGTAACAGGTTTTTTTTTTGCTTTGTCCCATTGAATGTTTTATTAACATAGAAGCCCCCTCATGGATTATATGCCATTATGCATTTTCCATGCCTAGCAACAATCACAATCACAAAGGCTGCTACCACTAACCATTACTGTCAGCCCCAAATAAGACCAATGTCAATTGTGCTAGGTACTGGACATACAGGCACACCTTACTCCAAAAATGTGGTAAACTATGAAAGTAGTAAAATATGAAAAGAGCAAATTGTCTCCTTTCCTTATGTGTAAACTAAAGTTAATGTATTATTAAATTGTTTCACTGAGATCCCTTAGAAATTTTATGCCAGAACTGAGAACTTATGATCATATCTCAGTTGCAAATCTGTTAAGACTTTTTCTTCCACAGAGAAATATACGAGTGTAAGATCTATTAAAGTATCACGAATTGGTATATTTTTAGTTTTGCATGCAGAAAGCACAAGGCTTGCACAGAATCATCCCTCTCTGCACAGAAGTAGAAATTGTTTAGTAGATGCACAGTTGAAGCTACAGCTATTTATTTGTGATCTTAAAAAACTTAATACAATTAATCTGGCAGATCTGTGAAATCTGGACTTTGATACTTATCATTACCATCAGGAATTTGACATAATAGTGGTTACCAACTTAATTTTATTTTACTGATTCAGTATTTCCTTAGATCTTTCTAACTTAAAAAAATAAAATGTATATATCTGAGAATTTAGAAGAGATCAATTTTCATAGGCAAATAATCCCATCTCAGTTCAAGAATGATATAGTTAGCAAATGTGTTTGTGGTAGCAATAAATAAGCCTATAAGGCAAACAGCTTCTTTTAATGATCAGTGAAATAAAAACTCCTACTTACTGTCCAAGTTAAGCATATTAATTTTCTGTTGCTATTCAGAATAGTAAAAAGTTTTAGAAAAAATGTTTAGAACATTAAAAGCTTCATAGCCCCCAGAGCCTATCATTGGATTCAATAAAACTGTGAAGTTAATTTGGATGATGTGAATAATAAAAAGATGACTAATTTGAAAGTCTCTGCCAAGATGAGAAACAACATAAATTATTTGGCATGAGTTAATTTAGAAAAAGAATACTTCCCATAAACATTTGGATAATAAAATATGAATTAAACCATCGCATTTCTGAAAGATATTTTTAGAATGTAGAGAAAAAATAGTAATGATATCATAGATTAACTAAGAGAGGTCTTTTCCAGAATAGCTTCTCAGTTACGAGTTGAGAAGAAACTGGATCATATATGTACCACAAAACTAGCTGTTATGTTGGACCATAACAACATAGGTTAAATTAGAGGTGGGAAAGAATGTTAGAAAACAAATGTTTTGTATTTCCTAGGAAAACAAAACAAAGCGTTTTCTTATTGTCTTCTAAACTTAACTATGACAAAACTCTTACAAGGATGATGGGTGAGGAGCTTGGCACTGGGTCTATTGCAATGGAATCATAGAATATTCTGAGTTGGAAGGCACGCCCGAGCTTCATCAGAGTCCAGCTCCTGGCCCTGCGCAGAACAGCCCCAAGAATCCAACCAAGAGCGTTGTCCAAATGGACAAATAAACCCAAAGCATTTGGATAATCGCCAAGGTCATTCCGGTCCAGTTGTCAGTTTTGGTCTGCACTACCCAAGCAATGCACAGGGTTAGTTCAGAGGCTACCAGGTGTTGGTGATCATTGCTAATACCATGTCTGAACATAGTGACCCCTGGTCCCTTGTCGTTTTCTTTGTGGTAAAACCTGAGAGACACAGTAGAGATATTGTGAAACCTAAGCAGTTTTAAAAACTAGAGACAGTGAAAAATGGTTGATGTAAGAGAAGCAACACAGACAGGATAAGATGAAGAAATGAGGTCCAGAAACTAATCTGGGGGAGATTTCAGAGAAGAAATATTGGAAAGTGAAGGAAAACAAATGAAGATTTTGGAGGATTAAAATGATACATTTCCCTCTCCTTGGTTTCTCTAAGTTATTCTATGGTAAATACCATATTCAAGATGGAATTATGTGACTCCAAGGATTTATGCTGTACAGTCTACTGCTTTCAATGAGTACTGCTTTGTTAAGAAATATGTTGACCCTGGTATAACACAGAGAAGTGGCAATAAGGCATTTTAAAAACCTTTCTACCGAGACCCAGTTGGACTGAATGGATCACTTTGGACTTGAGCTTAAATGTGTTCATAAAAAAATCCCCCAGTTATAAATAAAAAAATACCCTGAATTTTGCCTTCTATAGGCAAAATGTTGGAGATCTCTACTGCAAACAGAAGATGATGTTCACACATGTGCTGTGTTTGCACACTACATTTTCGTAGCAGCACCTGAAACAGATGGGAGTTTAGATCCAGCACAGAGAGTTTCTATTGTAGCTGGCTGAAATACTGAGAGTGGGGGCCACAGGGGCTATCTAGCTCTGATGTCAGAGCCTTTGCCCTCATTAGTAATGAACTGATGGCTTAAAAATATATTTGGTTTCATTGAGTTTGAAAGACCACAAAACACTACAAAATTCAAAAGAAAAACCATAAATTTGAATCCCTCTGAAACATAATTTAGTTTTTCTGCCAAATAGGTTCTAAAGGCACAAACTTCAAATTGATGGATTGACAGATTTATTTCCGTAATTCACTTCTGCTCCATGATTCGAGAAGAATTAATATTTCTTGGCCAATCAAGAAACCTGTAATAATTGTTTCTGTTTCAGATCAGATTTTGCTTTCACTTTTCTTAAACAACAGCATTTGCAGTAAAGTTATTTTCACACTACAAGTACTTCTTGGCAAACAGGGCCTCTATTTCTTTGTTTTTTTTTTTTCTTTATTTAAAATCTGATTTTGAATTCCAAATTTTTAATTCCTCTTTAACCAAGAACATCCGTTTTGAATTTAGAGTTGGTTTCAGTTTGTAGACACTCCTATTGACATTATATGTTGTAAATATATGGAATTATTTCCTTTTAAATTATTTCCGTAGAAAAAAATAGATATCTTTTAAAAGGCAAAATTACGTAGATGGACTAGATTGTTGCATCATCTAAAATGGGTTTGAATTACCTCTTCCATTCACACTCTCACAGTACTGAGTACCTGTGTAAAAACACCTCTTTTTTGGCAGTGGTAACTGTCTTGGTTTGGTAACCTTTGTTGTTCAGCTGTCATTAGCCAGAAGAACCTGCCTGTGCTGCTGCAGCTGGTGGCTGCAATGGTCAAGCTTCACACAGTGGAGCCATGCATATGTACTAATGGATCATTGTATCATAGAATCCTTTATATTTCAAAAGAGCTCTAAGATCATTAAGTCCAACCATTAACCTAACACTGCCAAGTCCACCAAGGCCACACCATGCCTCTTAAGTGCCACATCTAAACCTCTTTTAAATACCTCCAGGGATGATGACTCAGTCATTTGCCTGAAGAAGTACCAGTTTATCCAGGTCCTTCAGTGGAGGGAGATTGTCATCCTCTTTTATGTTACCTGTCAAAACATTCTAGGAATTAAAAGATCAAAAATAATTATCAAAATAGAAGAGGAACAGCTTTTTGCTGCTGTGCATCTGCTCCTCTGTCAGGTAAGACATACATTTTGTCAAAGAAATGAAGCAAATGTTTTCTGTCTACATATGTCCTCCAAAACTAGAAAATTTTCATATGATATGTGCAAGTTTTACAACAGTTCTCGTAGTGGAACTTTGAGAAAAGAAACAAGAGTTTAGAATAGTTTCAGTTACTAAAGGATTCTGGTCACAAATTCTCCAGTTGATGGTGTTTCTGTCAGCATTTGATTGTGTCAGAATGGATTTCCTTGACACGTAGAAAAGCTTCCTTTCCCTGATTTGCAAAGTCACAATCTTCTTTTTCTTCCATAACTTTTTTTTTTTTTTTGGTGCAATGCACACACGAAAAACTCTACCAAATGAAGAGAAACAGTAAACATTGTTTGTGTTCATCTGTGTTTAAAAACATCGGTGTGTGTTTTATGATTCAAAATTGTTAGAGACATTAGAGAAGTCCTCATAACTTCACTGGGCCTTGGCTCAGTGCCATGGCTTGCTTGTGAAAGCACATGTTCATGTTACATGTCCCTGTTTTGACCTCTGATGGGAAAGAGACTATTCATGGGGTGCTGTAGACACTATGGGGATTGCAGCTGAAGTGTGAGGTGAGTCTGAACCACGTTCATGAATACATAATGCTTAGAGAAGGATAAATATCTGAGAAGAAAGGACCATGAGAGCTAGAGTTAGAATAAATGCATTTTTAATGAGAAAATGCAAAAGGGGGAAGAGAGGTACCGAGGGCAGTAACAGCAGCCAGGGAGATGAAAAAGATGCAAATTTCTTGTTGGAGTGATAGAGGTGTCTGGATGTCTACTGCAGTGGTTCAACATTCAGACTGAATGAGATCAATGGGGAGAGAAGAGCCCTGCTCAGCTGGCTGGCAGAGGAGAGGACTCTTACAAATACCTTCCTGTTAGAGCACACTGTAGTGGAGACAGGACTGACCTTCCAACAAAGAGAAAGCCCTGCTCAGTTTTACCCAGAAAAGCTCTCCAAAATCAGGGTTTTTTATTCCATATTACCAGTTTAGTAATATCAGAAAAAATGAGAAGATGGAGATAGGGACTGTATTATTCCAAGTATGTTCTGTGGGGTTTTTAAGAGATTATTATTTATGATTGTTCAACATTCAAACACATACTGATAGTTTCCTGCACAAATAAAGAAAATAAAACCTTGCAAACAGCCTCTCTCTTGTGCTTCCATGTCTAGTCAGGGATTAAATATTAACTCCTTCAAATAATGTTCCCCCCAGCCATTCTATTACAATTTAGCTACACCCCAAGTATGATTTTACATTTCCCTTATTGTGTGAAACTCTCACTCTGCAAATTCTATATGCTATATTTGGCAATATAATTACTGTTGCCTTAAGCACTTTTTCCCCCATAGAATATTTCTTCTTCATTTATATTACTACATTCCAAGAGAGTTTTCAGGAACCATAGTGAATTTCCTTGTATCACCTCCAAAAAAACCTCACTTAGGCTATAGCTTCTGGTCTATAACAGTGACAAGCCACAGATGTTTCAGAATTGTGTTTAGGCAACATATAAGTGTAATTATTATTGTTGTTATTGTTCCTATTGAGCCTCTTGGCTACAGTTAGGGATAAGATTCTATTGTGTTAAGACTCTGGTTTTGCATGTAATAAAAAGACAAGTATATAATCCCAGACTAATTAATTTAGGGACTACTCCTAGCAGGTGCTGAGCAGCCACACTAGCTAGATGGTACATTAAGAACTGCCTTACACAGCAATAGCAAAGTCACATGCAGCCTACAGCAGTTTGGAGTTACCCCGTGCTCTCCTGTGCTAATGGTATCTCGTGTGGATGTTTACACTACTAACAAGTAGTTTTATGAAGAGGAAAGTCTGTTACTTTTTGAAGTTGTTCTTTGGTGTATTATTTACTGGGAGATGACAATATCCTTCTCTGTGTCCAAAGTAAAAATTCTGAGCCCATGCAAAGTCCTCTGGGAGGGCATGACATCAAGTTGGGATGGGGATTGCAAGCCCCAGATGGTGTATTTACATTCTATAGTTTCATCTCTGGGAAGACAAGTGTGTCCCATAGGCCACTTTCCTAAATTTGAATTTAACATATTATATGAGACGTTGATACACTTTTTCTTTGGTACTGGAATATCCAAATGATAAATGGTTGACAGTCAACTCTTTTATCTGTAAAATAGACCTACATGCCTAATCAGTGTTTCCCGCTTAAGGGAAAATTAAAGAATGCTCTTCCTTGGTGTCATGTCTATGCTTTCCAACAAAGAAGGTCTCAGATTCATTTTTGGCCCTAGATCAGCAGCGTACTTGAAAATGTGCTTAACTTTAAGCACTTTCTCGAGTTCCATTGAAGTGTACTGTCAGCACTCAACAAAAAATAAATCATAACAATTGAAGTTAATCCACTTTCTTTTCAGAAAGCTACATGATAATGCCATAGAGCAAATATACGCAAAAAATATTTCTTTGTTATGTCACTCAATGGTACTTCAGCAAGGGCTTAAATTATTTGCTGAATCAGGTTTTCAAATGAGTTTATATAATACAAGATCAAATTGCAATGTATGTTTTTCAAAATGTAGTCCTGATCCTGAAAATTACTACGTGAGTAATTTAATCAATGTTTTCAGAATATAAGTGTAGGCTGCAGTTGAAGCCAGAAGGCAAAGGTGTCAAATCCCATTAACAAATACAATAAGTAGCATAGGCGACTATGGTAGCTGGCTGAGTACCTGTTGGAAGATGCTGACCTTGAGAGATTGAATGCTCTGTACTTCCCAGAAGATACTTGCACTATCAGAATAAGAATAATACGAAGTAGCATCCTAGTCACTAGCCAAATAGAAGTTTATTGTTTGTGAAACTCATAATGCAAAACTGTAGTTGCAGCTCTTTGCCTCAGTAGGAACTGAAGTTCTCAATATGCTGTAGTGCTGGAAGTCTGCAATAATGGCCAAGTCTAGCTTTTTTTTTTCATTTAACATGGTCAGATGACATTTTTAAGGAATGTCTATACTAAACAACATCATCATTGAGAAGTGAGCTAAATTATCTCATCTTTTGCTCCTGTTGGAAACATAGCTATAAGCTAAATGGTTTATAGCTCTAAGCTCACTAGTCAAAAACCAGACAATGAAAGAACACCAATAAACCTTGCACTTGGTGTAGAGTTTTCTTCAGTCTTCAGTCTAAAGCATGCTGGAGCTGTGTAGTTCACTCTGGGAAGCGAATCCAAGAAACAGCACTGGCTGCTGCCTGAGAAATACATTTGTTTGGCTGCTCTGCTGCCTGGCTGAGGGGTGCAGGTCTCTTGGCATGTGCACGGATGCTTCTCTGGGTGCTTGCAAAACAGAAACCTGCAAAGCACAATAACAAGAAGCCTTGTGATGTTTGTGGGGGTTATGTTTGCTGGGGAAATGTTTTTTTGCTGAGTTTCAAGCACTTTTGCCACACAAGACAAATCAGACCATGTGTGCCTGTGGGACTGGGGGTTGAGAAGGAGAAAAAAGGGGGGAAGGAAAGACAGGAGTATGGCAGGGGAGTTGGATAAAAATTAAACGTGTTGTGGTTTTCTCACATGGTAATTATTTACTTTTAAACAACAACATGAAAATCAAACACAGTTGGAGGTTTTGCACTTCCGATAGTATTCAGGGGCCACTTTACTTTCTGGGAGTATGTAGAAGAAAAGATTCAAGAAGCCTGTAGGTAAAATACCTCTTCCTTGATCTCCAATCCCTCTCCCTGCAGCGGGCTAAGCACAGTCCCTGGTGTGCTCTCGGGCAGGGCTACCCAATGCACACCTCACCCTGTTGGCCCCACATATCCAACAGCTGCATCAGCTAAAGTGACACAGTCACACTCACCTCCTGAAAATAAAGAAGACTGGTTGGATTCTTTTACATTTCTAATAAGGCATAAGAGAACCAGGCAATGTTAAGCTACTTACTTTTCTCAAGACTCCACTGTACTGGGGCTGGCAGCCATTCCTATCTCCAAAGTATAATCTGGGAATGCAGCTGCAAGTGCACTTCCTCCAAGTGTTAGGACATGCTCTGCCACCTGTGTCCCAGCTCTGATCCTTTATTTAGCAATAGAGTATTGTCTGATAATTCCTAGGCACAGCTATAGATTCCAAGAAAGGCTTTGAGGAAGGCAGGGTACTCTGGGAATCCATAGAGGTTGCTGGGTGTATAGGTAGGGCCATGCCAGACCCTCTGAGTACAGCACTGCTGGGTTAAGAAATAAACGGAGCAGAGATGATGAAAGAGCAAAGCTCAGTTTCTTTGCAAATGCTGAATATGGAGATTCAGGGAATATTAGAAAGTATGAGCTATTCATAATTCATTGTTACTGAGGATGAGCCCTCAGGATACTTAACTGATAAAAAATATATTATTTCAAAGATGAGATTTGCCATATTTTGTCGGGTTTCTATAAAGAATCAAAAGCCAAGCTGTACAGAAAATGGCACCTTTTTGGTTAATTCTGCTCTTTCGTCCAAATCTGGAAAACCTGAACATTGTTTGAAGACTTTTGTGTTTAGAACTTTTACTATCAGCTAAAACTGTTTTTTTCCTTTGTATTTGCTCTCAGACAAGTTAATATTTTGGAGCTGAAGAACAATACAGTAATTTTAAAATTTAAAAAATCAGTTTAAAAATGCCCAGTATGTAAAGACCCGATCAATTTTTGTTGTAACCAAGTTTAGTTAATAACAACACATTGAAATCTCAGGTGAACAAGTAACAGATTATTTGGCTTAGTAGTAACTTTGAGTCAAGTGAAATGGTTTTCTGGAAAATGTGTAGTTTATAGTTTTAACTAAACCCTATGGATATATGTGAATGAGAGTTCTTTCTTCTCTTCCCTTTCCCCTCCCCTCTCCCAAATTTATAAAATTAACATGAGTTTGTGGAAGGGCTCATTGTCATTGATTATGTTTTCCTCTCACATGAAATCCAGTGAAAAACACTTACCCATCATAGGTGAAGAGAATTTCTTTTTTAGAGCATGCCATAGGATGTGGCTTGAGTTTGCAGGAATTCTTCTCTCGCCTGGGTGCAATTCAGAGATCGAGAGGCAACTGCCTTGCAATGTTGGCCCTGCATAACTCTCTGCCCACTAGCTATTCATGAATGCCTAGTTTCAACAAGTACTAAATTGGGAGAATCTAAAATATGACCCTCAGACCAGTTCAGGAGCCATAAGAGCCTGTGCTGACACACAGAGAGCAGGG
The DNA here is from genome assembly GCF_003945725.1 of Corapipo altera. Lineage (NCBI taxonomy): Eukaryota > Metazoa > Chordata > Aves > Passeriformes > Pipridae > Corapipo > Corapipo altera. The sequence goes on along the minus strand of NW_020884883.1, from coordinate 6,535,567 downwards.
CAGGGCCAAAGGTTCTTATTGTTGCAACAACGTTTCCAGCCTCTTATCCTTACTTTTTATGGGAAAATCAGCACAGATTTGGATTTCCCAACCCAGTATTACAGGGTGGAAAGGATATTGTATGAACATAGTTTCACTGTCAACACAATGAAATAGGATGACACTTTAAGACAGAACTATCTTTTTATTCTGCATCTGTATATTCCCTTGCACAGTGGGAGTCTCTGGCTGACTCCAAGCCCTACTGTTTTGTGAATAATATCAACAACAATAACCATTCTAGTAGGAACGGTGAGTGTAATTGCCAATTGCACATTTGATAACACAAAATAGTTTTGAAAAAATATAAGAAAAAACTCAAACCCCACAAAGTAAGAAGAATAAACTCGATTAAAATTAGCTTGTCACCCTCCTGTGTAGGTTCTTATCCATTCGCTGGCTGTCTGCTCCTCTGCGTGATTCCTCCATCTGTCTGACAATTCTGCATTTACTTTTGGTCTTATTAAGATTCTTTCTAGTAAAATGCTTTGGCACTTTAGTCAAGAAGATGAAGTCTTAGAACTAGGCATCTTAAACAGATTTTTATGCTGATAAATCTCTGTATCATGCTCAGATATGATGAAGAGGCCAGCATTTAATTTGCACAGGTGTATAGCTTAGCCAAGCATGAAAAAATACATTTTTATTTTATACTCACAGGCATGCATTAGCTTTGAATACATCATTTATTAGACAAAATCTAGATCTCTGATGATTTCTATACTGTTTTATAAAATAAAGTGAAATATTTTATTTTGTTAACTTGTGCTGGAAATCTTATTTGCTACCCTTCACTCACAGTCTTTAACTGCAAATGAGTAGCAGTTGTGGAGTTGCCTTCCTGGGCTATTTTGGGGAGTTTTGATCACTTGTGTGAAATGTTCTGTGCCCCCACCACAGACTCAGGCTGCAGTGTGAAGAAATGCACTGCAGACTAAAACTAAATATTCAACTAATTCCTTTGATTCAAGGAAATTATGCTACTTACCTGAGCAACTAAATGAATGCTTAATTAATAGTTTTGCTTTCACGTGAGTTATTTTTATTATACTTTTTTCCTTCAGGAAATTAAAAACTTCAGTAATATTTTCAGACAGACCAAAATGAGATTAATTTAAACCTATGCTTTCTCAAAGGGTCTGGTGATTTAAGCATCTCTCAGTGACCTCTCATTGACTTTCTCCTATGTTATATTGTTATGTCTAATAGAAGATAACGACAGATTAATAATAGCCAATGACTGGAGTACTGAGTCAGGACTGAAAATAGCAAGTGTTCTACACAGGTCATGTCATATACAGTGCATGCAAACTGTGAGGAGACAAAGAAGATTAGAGAGCTTAGAGAATAAATAAAGAGGAAATGGATCCAGTCCCCTACTTTTAAAGCTGGATTCATACGAAAACTCAAATATACCAAAAATTTGAAGGAAATCAGATATGGGTAGTTGAAATAACCCCCAGTTAGTTCAGGATGGGTTCTGGGTTAGTTCAGAGAGAGTTCAGAGGAGCTTCCAAGAACAAATTCCCTTCTCCCTTTAGTCAGATGCTCCCAGCAGGGAGCTTCTGCACAGGAAGGTCACCAGTCTAAACCGGAACCCAGATGAATCTGGTGAAAATTCAGTTCAACTCCTCCATGAAGGTAATACCACTTTCTTATAAACAAGATGAAAAAAGTATTCATGTCACTGCACTGAAATGTGCCTGGAGAAAACACATTATTCCTACATTATTCTTATAGGATATTCAAATTAAGATATGTGGCCTTAAAGGCTTCCCGGCAATTGTCAGCAGTCAAAGGGCTCCAGCGAAAACCGTGCAGAGCTGCTATGAATTTTTGTGAGGGGTTGGTGTTGACTCCCTGTCAGGAGGCAGGTTCAGAACTGGTTAGCAAGTCCTTTAGGTGAGCTGCCACCAGCTCCCCATAACTGCCTCTGTGCAGAGCACAACAGCCTCATTTTCCTGTTCACATATACAGACAGCATATGCAGAGTGTCAGCTGTATTTCTGGATTTGTCAGCTGGAGTTTCTCTGCCAAGAGGACTATAAGTGGAGCACTATGGTGTCTGCAGATATGCCTGCAGTGACAGACCCGTAGGCTGCTTGAGATCGAATAATAAAATGTGATTTATTTCCCCTAGTGGTTTTGGCATGTGTTTTTCAACGTCTGGAATACATACTACGTTATTATTAGTGCTCAACTCTGTGTTTTAATAATCTCCTAGGAAACAAGGAAAAGAGGGTGTGTGAAATAACCATAATCATCTAAAGCCAAGTATATACAAATTACAAGGTATTTTGTTAATAGAGTGCAAGCAGCTCTAATTATAATGAAGCATAAATTCAGTGCTGGGGTGTCAGACCTCTAGGAAATAGCAGGGTTTTGACTTCCCAAGAAAGAGTTCTGCTCAGTAGTTCCTGATCCTTATACTTACTTGGGCTGGTCTAGAAAGTGCACGAACAAATCCCATTCATAAGTAAAGGAATCTGTGTGCCCGCCTACTTCCCTCCACCCTTGGCTGCAGATAGTCCTTTATCAAACTATACTCTTTTAAATTTAACAAACATGTAAGGAAATAGTTAAACTCTGGTAATTACAGAAGGATAAAAGTGATGTGTCATTTCAAGCAGGATTTCACTCTATCAATAATGACAAACCTTGTCATTATTAATGGATATGAGAATGGACTGGGAAAAAAAAAAAGGCTGTTTTTGTAAATTAGCCATTTTAAGTTTTTCTTGCTTTTCAAAAAGAAAAAAAAAAGTAACAAAATAGGGAAATGCATCTGCATTTGTGGAAGAGTTCTCAGCAATTTACACTTTTGAAGGTTGCAGCAAGGTGGGTGTTGTGTTTATCTCCCAGGAAACTTATGAGAGGACAAGAGGAAATGGCCTCAACCTGTACCAGGGGAGGTTCAGGGTGAACATCAGGAAGAATTTCTTCACTGAAAAGGTGATCCAGCATTGGAACAGGAGAAGTGGTGGAGTCATTGTCCCTAGAATTGTTCAAGAAATTACAGGACATGGCACTTAATGCTATGGTTTAGTTGAAAAGGTGGTGGTTGATCAAAGGGGATGATCTTGGGGATCTTTTCCAACCGTAATGATTCTATGATTACCTCTGTCTGAAATAAGGGAAGTAAATCTAGTTTTTCCAAAATTGCAAACTAATTTAAGCTCATTTTAGGGATCTTAAACTAGACCATCACTGACTAAAATACCTACATATTTGGACCACAAAATCCAAAGGTAAATGAAGTAAAAAACTGTGTTTTTCTGTATAAATCACCAACAAATACTCAAAAAGGTGCTGGAACAATATAGAAACATTGTGGATAACAAGAGCTAACTTCTGCTGAGAGATAAGAGTTTCAATAATAGCTAGAAAATTTGAGTCTTCTATTTTTACTTTTTTTCCAGTGATGGAGTACCATCCTAATCATTGAAATTGCTTTAAAAATACTGACCGGAATATGAATAGTTGAATAACTCCGTAGGTGTAGGCAGGAGAATCTGATGTATAACACACAGGGCTCTAGTCCAGGAAAGAGCATAAGCAAGTGCTTAAATCCATTCCTTTTCAGGAAACAATTTCAGCACATACTAGATTTTAAGCATATGCCTAAAGTTAAAGTCAAGCATATGGTTAAATGTTTTCTTGAATGGAGGCTTTCCCAATTCAAGGCTTTATAGGGCAACGTATGGCATTTTTGAGGAAACTTAAAACATTCTCACTCTTCACAGAAAGATAGAGAAACTGTACAAACCTTTTTTGAAACACACAATTTACAGAATTCTATTGAGGAAGGATATATTTGGGTTTATTGAATTCTATCAAGGTTTAACTAAAAACCTATGAGGTCCAAGAACAAGGAAAACAATATATTAATGTAGTAGGCTCATTCAATAAGCAAACCCAGACTACCAGAATTTTCAAAGAAGAGAAATTAGTCCCTAATGCACTCATCAAAGAGAAGAGCAACGTTACCTAGTATGTTTTGCATTAGCCTTTCACTTTATCTCCTTTACTAGAATTTTACTTCTTACCTTCTTTTTATATTTGGTGAGAAATTAGGTCATGACTGCAGGCAGGGTTCACACAAGACATGTAAGTCATAAATCTCTCCACTGCAAGTTGTTTTCCATCCTGTTCTCAATTTATTTCTATTTTGTTAATAATAACCATACAGACTAATTCAGCAAAATAATACGGTACTTGACTGTGATCAGCCTTGAACAGACTCATGTGATGAGCTTTTTAGGAACTGGAAGGAACATTTCCTTCCAGCTTCTCCCAGTTGTGGTGCTGGTGGGTAGCTCAAGCTTACCCAGGGACACACATATTACTGGACTGCGAGCCACAAACGTGGATGCTTGTGTGACTCGGTCAGGCTGTAACTCCTACTCTACTGACCAAGCACTGCTACAAAGCCCATCATCCTCCAGAAATTTCCCTAGTGGAGAGGAATAGGGAGGAAGGGACAGGAGATTCTTCTTTTTTTTTCTCCCTCACAAAATTTTTGGGCATGGCCCTCATGTGTCACAGCCCAGAATGTTTGGTTATTGTTAGCATTTTTACACACTGTTAGGTTCCCTTTCAAGTTGAGTCCTATTCAGACAGTAATAACTTGTTTGCAAGCCTTTGCTGAAGAAAAGAATTACCTCTTAAAACATCAGTCCCACTGGATTATTCAAGAGGGCAGAGGTTTGTCATGTGTATTCTGTTCGTGGCCACTCCAACCAGCAGAAGAATGCCATAGGTCACAAGTCAGACACCACACTTTCGATTTGGCTCTTTGATTCATCCTGACTCAAGAGAAAGAGCACCACTGAGGAAAGTAGGGAACTTCTGTAATTATTATTATTATAGTACACATATAACAAGATATTTAATTTTATTACTAAAAATACTTATTTTAGGCTTGGTTCTTGTAGATTTCAGCTGAATCTTTCTAAAAAACTAGTTATTCAGGCTGCCTCTCACGCTATGTATTTGGTGTCTCTTTTCTTTATCCCCCTCCGGAGATATGTGGACGTCCCGAAGAGCCCAAGGGACCCAGAGCTAAAGATGATTCAGGGTGTTGTGGATGGAGGAGGGAGAAAGGACAGATATGCATCAGGTTTCTGAAATTTGCCTCTCAGGATGTAACTGTGTAATAATGTTTTCCCCATCCCCTGAAACTTATCAAGATAAAAAGTAAATCCTAAATCCTGATGTAAAATCAAGGCTCTCTGTGAAAACGAGAACTGACACCTCACTAAAGACAAGTCAGTTCTGTCGTGACAGAAGCATCTATCTGAAGTATAGAACAAACAGATTCAAATCAATGTCTCAATTAGGAAAAAAAAGGAGTTGGAACAATTTCCTCTGACATCTCTAACCAAAATAATGATTATAGTGGGGTAGGATGTACATTTTGAGAGTTTTGCACAGAACTCTCCACCTAGATTGGAAAAGTTTTCCCAATAGATATGTGTTAGAAATGGATATATTCCTATGAAAACCTCTGGATTTGCTCCCACCCATTAACATTTTCTGATGAAACCAGGAAAACATTTAATAAAAAAAAATCCTGTCAACTTCAGCTGATAATTAACATCACTAAATTAATATTCATTCCTCTTTACCATTCCTCTACCACCTCCATGTCTACAGAACAAAGCACTGCCTGCAGATGAAGTATAAGGACACAAAATACACCCAGTTATTCTCCCTCTTCCTTTAGTGTGTCCAGAAAGAAACTACTGTAATTTCTGATCATCATTTTATTCACCTTCTCTCAAACCTGGTGTCTGAGCTCTCTCAGGCAGCTGTAAGGATGCATTAATACCTGAGGTACCTTTTTTTTTGTGGAAAAGAGAACTATAACAGGAAGTGCAGACTCAAGGCTGGAGAATTAAAGAGGAAGACTCCAAAGATCATTGTCATTGCCGTACTTCCTCTGCCACCACTGATTAATGGGAAACGGCACTGCTCTTCTTTTCTTTTCTCTTTCTGAATTGTGGGACAGTCCTCTTGATATAAATGGCAGATTTTGTCCATTTTCAGTATTTTTGTTTTGTGGTTTTTTTCCAATGTTCAACTTCTGTCCAACTCTACCTGCTTTGCTCCAGCTTGCGTAGCTGATTATGACAAAGTGAGGCAGGTCAAATTGCTTAGAGATGAGGAACAGGAGAAAAGGAGGAGAGAAAAGGAAAGGGAAAAACACCACTCCCACAAATACCATAAAAAAACCCACAAATGAAAACAAAACAAAATAAAAAAACAGAGCCAAGGTGACTTTGTGGTCATCCTGGGGTCAGAGGAAGGAACAATCTGAGAAAAATAGAGGTAAGGCAGAGAGAGGCAGAGTAAACTGCACTAAGAAGGCTATGAGGGGAAGGTAGAGTAGGCAGAAGAGAAAATTAAGCAAGGAAGGAGGTCTGCATCTGAAGAACTGAGCAAAGTTACTGGAGGGGTAGAGGTGGAGGCAAAAGCTTGGTGGTCCTAGAATGATCTACCCAAACCTGGGGGAGGCAAAGTGAGGGATGCACATTAAAAGAAACTGGTACAGTAAGGAAATGCCTAATGCTTTTCAGTTCCTCTCCAGCCTATAAACAACCTTCTCTGCTGCTAACCAGCCCTTCAGTACTTTTTATTACTGATATAAATAATTTTCAAACCAGAATGGGCAGGAGATCACTTTGAAACAAAATATGGTATGTTTCTAAAACGAGGGATGCTTCCTGGGAGGTGAAGAAAAGGATGTGGGGGCTAGGAAGACTCTGTAAAAGAAAAACAGTTACGAAAGAGAAAGAATAAATATTAAGAGGGACAGGTAAAGATAAAGGGGATAAAGATGAAAAAGATAAAAGTGATTGATGAGAGGAAGAAAGGAAATAGGAGCCAAAATAATAAGAATGAGAACAAAGAAAAAGAGTAAAGAGAAGGAAGCAGAGAGGAGAAAAAAACACATTGAAGTGAATATCTGGAGATCTTAATGATTAATATATTTTATTTTACTGAGAATAAATTTATACTGCATCTAAATAGTACACTGAATCACCATTTACACCTTTCCAGAGAAAGATGTCAAATTTGAGCTTTTGGGTGTTAAAGTCCCCAGACAGATTAAGATCCATTCTCAACAGGATGCCGTGTCCCAGCTGCAAAATTAATACTTTCCCCCACTTCAGTGTACATAGAAAGACATTAAATGAATGGAAGGAAACAAACCTGCTCTCAGTTATGCCTCTATTTTTTGATCCGAATTGTAGGATAATTAATACCATGATAATGTTTCACAGGTATAAATAGATTTAAGAATTTGAGGGAATCTAACCAGCTTTGCGTTTTTCTCTTTTCCAATAAGCAGAAGAGAGGGAGAAAAGAAAAGAAAGAAAAAAAAAAGAAATTAATTATGTGGTATTTTCAGTTATCTATATTGCCCATGGCATAGCTATCTGTCATGAACAATGTATTCAGACTTTATAACCCAAATATTCTCCAGACAAATAACACCTTAAAACAGCAAATCAAACAATAGAACAAGCTTTATTCTGTCTTTTGCTTTTCAGTAGTGTACACAGCAAAGGAGATATAGGAGGAAATCAACTGTAAATGGCATCTTCAGTAATGAAGGAAAAAGCTGGATATCCACAAGTCTGTTTCCTAGGCAACAGAATGGAGGGACAATCAGAATCTCTCAATAGCACCCCATTACAGATATTTTCTACACAGACGAGTAAAAGGAAGTAAAAGGTGATTGGAAAATCTTCAGCAAAAATCCTCCTAGAGCACTTTGAAAGCACGGGGGAAGTGAAGAGATAATACACAAAATGGCTGCCTATGTGTAGCTCCTGATTGCAATCATCTTCAAAGAAGAAAGGAAAAGGATGACAGGAAAATCGCACATTTAAAGAAAGGTCCCAGATTTCACCCCTGACTCCAGGGATGGGGGCTGCACTGACAATTACGTTTTACAGGAATATCTCACAAATGGACTTTGACACTGTGTATAGATGGATTATTCTGAAATATAGATTGTAAATTCACTCTCAGTGTTGTACTTTGGCACCCCACCAACCTAATAGTCCAAAATTGTTAATATGACCTGATGAACCGGAACTATTGTAGGACCACTAATATCACTTTGAATAATTTATAGGATGCACAAAATTAGGCAAATGAAATAAGCACATGCCAAGGGAGTTCACTTTTTTCTGCACTGGGTAATCTCTTAGTACCAAAAGTGGCAGTATATGCTTTATTCAGGAACATACTGGGGAAAAAAAATAGATATGCAAGTACTTAGAGGATAAAAATATTACATAGTATGAAAGCTAGAAAGATAAATGAATTAATCTAGATGAGCCATATGGACTTATTCCATCCTTCAATGTTTCAATACTAAGTGTTACAGCTACCCTGGCCATCCAAAGAAATGTTCTGGGTACAGCCCAGTTAAGGAAAGCTTAAGTGGCTTGTTGCCACATGTGTCTTTCCTCTTCTTTTCTGCCCTATCTCAGCAGATTTTCTTTTTTTACTTCTTCATGTTTTTTTTTTTTTTTTTTTACTCTGGGCCAGAATCCTGATAAGCATCAAAGGAGTTTGTGAAGGCTGACCACACCAGTACAAAGTCATAGTATAGTAGAATCATAGAATCACAGAGTGGTCTGGATTGGAAGGGACCTGAAAGATCATCTAGTTCCAACCCCTGCCTTGGGCAGCGATATCTTTCACTAGGCCAGGTTGCTCAGAGCCCCATCAAACCTGATCTTGAACACTGCCAATGATGGAGGAGCCACAACTTCCCTGGGTAACCCATTCCAATACCTCACCAGCTTCAGGGGTCCAATTGTTCAAAACAAAAAGATTGTTCAGCCTGAAGGCCGCAATTAGGTCACTCTCAAGTCTTTTTTCCAGGCTGAACAATCCCAATTCTCTCAACCTTTCCTCATAGCAGAGGTGCTCCATCCCTCTGATCATCTTGGTGTCCTCCTCTGGACTCTCTCCAACAGGTCAATGTCTTTCCTGTGCTGGACACCCCAGAGCTGGATGCAGAACTCCAGGTGGGGTCTCACCAGAGCAGAGTAGAGGGACAGAATCACCTCCCTAGATTTGCTGGTCACACTACTCTTGATGCAGCCTGGGACACGTTTGGCTTTCTGGGCTGCGAGTGCACATTGCAGAGTCATGTCCAGCCTTTCATCCACCAGCACCCCCAAACCCTTCTCAGAAGGGCTGCTCTCAATCTGTTCATCCTCCAGCCTGTATTGATTCCAGGGGTTGCCCTGACCCAGGTGCAGCACCCTGTACTTGGTCTTGTTAATCCTCATGAGATTCCCGTGGGCCCACTTCTCGAGCTTGTCCATGTCCCTCTGGATGGCATCCCATCCTTCAGGTGTGTCAACTGCACCACTCAGCTTGGTGTTATCTGCAAACTTGCTAAGTGTACACTCAATCCCTTTGTTTTATGTCTTCATTTTAACACAGATAAAATGAGTAAGTGCAGTGCACCAAGCCAAAGACCACTCAGTCACCCAACTTGCCAAAACTTTCCTCGGTTAATGCATTCTAAGGAAAAAAAAAGTTAAAGAAAAGGAGGAGAAGCTCCACTGCTTCACTTATAAACAGAAACATTATATTTCTTAATTTGGCCTTTGAGACAAAATGCATCTTTCACACTGCAGCAGGTATTAGCAAAGTAAGCACAGAAAAGTCATTGTCAATCCCGATTGAGTTCCTTTATCAGGGATTACAACTAGTCCAGCAGAATAAAAGGGCAGAGATGGGAGGGAAATGCTTTCAGAGGGCTTCAGTGGTTGGAATAAATTTATCTTTTTTCTAGAATTTCAGTGCTTTATACATTTGTGCTCATTTCCTCTCTAATCTGATTTCTCACAGAGGTATGGTCTATTTGAGGAGGGACCAAATTAAACCTCTTTACTCTCAGCTTGTCTGAGGTTCTTTAGTTGCAGAGGAGGTATGTTTTGGTTCATTTCCAGGGATTTTTTGTTACTCTGTAATTGATTGTTCTGCTTTACTGAGTGGAGTTCTAAATATTCATATATATTAGAAACTTTGTGAGAAGATGGGGATGGCAAGCATAGAACACAAAATTGTATAGGCAAAACTTATTTAAAATATGTGAGGAAGAACTTGGAAGGAAAAAAAAACAATACATTTGGGAAATATATATATATGGACAGTAGCTACATTCACCTTTTTGGCATGGGGAATGGGAAAATTTTCTTAAAATTTTCATTTTTTATCCACAACTAGAAACAAATACCAGTTCTCATGAACAGTTCTACATCATTGTTTTCTCTGGGATAAAAAATCCACTGGATGCATAGAAAGACAGATAACTAGATAGAATGATAGATGAATTCTGGCAAATTAGCTATCCTCTGAAATGAATTTAAAATAACTTTATGTGAGAAAATTTTAGTCTGGAAAAATATTCCAAAACAGTACCCAACTCTAGGAATTCAGCTCAACTTATATGCAAAACTTCCACTATTTTCTATCTTCATTACTAAAAAAAACAAACACCCTTCTTATTTAATCTGAAACAGGTGGTAGAAAAAATAGTATTTTGGCAGCAGTTCTGTCAGCAGCAACGTCACTAAAAATAGACAAAACCTACTGATTGAACCAAACCTGAAGCTCTCTTCCATCAGGTAAACAGTCCTTCTCTTGAGTTCTCTGGAACCACAAAATCCTCTTTATTTAATTATCTTCTCTCAGTAACTTCTATCTTAGTTTCTTTTTCATCTTGTCTAACAATCCCAAATGTGTTTCTCTTTAGAAGTTTGATATAGTTTTCTGGCATCGCTATGCCAGTGTTGGTACAACTTATACATGTTAGTGATACCCCCATGAAAACTGTCCCCTTCTTCCTCCTGGAGAGAAAATTCATGCCTAGGAAAGTCCTTCAGCTTTTATAATTTCCTATTCTTTCTTGATATGACACAAACTGGATGAAATCTTGAAACTGAAGGGAACAGAATTTCATTGAGAGAAAAAAAAAGTGTAATTTAGCTTACTTTTGGAAGTAAAATAGATGAAATAAAGAAATCCATACCCTAAACATGGCCGTTGAGCATGGAGGAGACTGGCCAAACCACCCATAGCTCCATAAATAGATTAACTTTCTATAGGTTGTCTCCAGAAGCATAGGGCAGAATAATGGTGGTGGGGATATGACAGCATCCAGAGATTAGGTACGTGGATGAATAAAAAAAAAATCTAGCTAGAAAACACTTGTGCTATGTTCCTGAGAGAAAATCAGAGAAGGAAGCCTTTGCACAGTGAAGCAGCTGGAAAGAAGTCTCGGAAGAAAAGCAAAAGCTTTCAAATACTGTTCCTATTATAAGGGTGAAAAGGACATAATGTGTACATAGGTACATTATTCATAAATAAATAGCTTTGCAGTATGCACATCACTTATTCACTGAAATCATCAATAGACTTCCCTTTAAAACCCCCTCCAAGCTCCTCAAAGCTGGCTAGGGCTCTGTGCAGGAAGGGTAATGCTATTAGTACAACAGGGAATGGATTTGTTTCCAGTGTACCTGGCAGGCATCTGTACAGACACATGATGACATCAGTCACAGCCAGGACCACACAAGTGTATTCACATGGAACTGTAAGTCTATTGGACAGCAAATGCATATGGTTTATACCCTTCTCCCTCTTAGTCAGGAAAGACTCCAGCTATTTTTAAGCCTGGATATGCATACGGTCAAATATAAGGATATTCCTTGTGCCAAGAAAGAAAAGGGAATACTTAAATTTTTCAACATGTTTTTCTTATTCCTAGCAGTTTTCTTTTCCCATTGTGCTTACTCACTCTTTCCCTGGAAGAATGAAGGGCCATCTAGAAACCTTTGTAATCTCTAAAATTTGGATTAACATTGACAAATTCACAAAGTTTATTCATTCATGTAAACTGTGAAGTGACCAACTGGGACAGTCTGGTCACACGCACACAGTGGTGCACACTCAGGTTTCCAACACCTGCTTAGATAGAGCAATCAGGGGACAGAGCCTACAACAAGGAACAAATATTTTCATCAGACAGATTGTGAACCACCTTCAGATTTTCACTCACCTCAAAAATTAAGTAGCAGTGGAGAGTGAGTAAATTCATAATTCTCACAGTTGTCTTGAAGTTAACTTCTAAAATAGAAAAAGCAACTAAATCCTTTGCATAAATTATTTCCAATTGTCCATCTAGCTTTTGCTACAATAGGAACCGTGACAAAGACCTTGGAAACCATGATTCATGTATTTTCCAGGAGCAGCCAAGTGCATCATCCTCTGAAAAGAATATAAAGCAGGAAAGTTTACATTCGTGAAAAATGCTGGCCATTGGCATGTGGTTTTCTCACTTCTATAAAGAAAAGTATCAGTAAAGCAGAAAGTATCTACATTGAGGAGACAGTGACTGTCAGTCATTAAATGATTGCCTCTGGTAGTGTCAGTCTCAGTACTGTATATTACTTGGAGCACCAAAAGAAACCAAAGTGACAGTTTTAACATAACTTCTCCTTTAATAAAGCATAATTGTACAATATGAAAATCCATACTTTGACTGCTTTTCATTCTCTCTTTTTTTTTTTAAATGAAATGGAAAATTAAAAAGATGGTGGAGATCATTTAGCTTCACAGAGGATGTTTTTCTTGATACTTTCTCAATGCATAAGAAGTATTTAGAAAGAAGAGTATTAGCTGGTTATATTTCCCATTTCTCATTCTCAAGCAAAACCACAGTGATTCTAGGCCACTTATTTTAATTCAAATTCACTTGTTGTGTTACCTCAGGGTTTGGTTTGTTTAATAAAGTACTTTCATGTGGTGATAGGGAGTTGTGGCTTAGTATTTATCATAAGGTAGCTTGATTTATATCTCTACAGTTCTCCAGAGCTTTTGAAAAGATGACTGTATGATACAAGAATGAAATTACCTGTTGATAAAAACTACTCCTACTCTGTCACCAGTCAAATGGCATAGACTAAATTAAAAAAAACTCACATGGTGACCTGCTTACTAAATCCACAACTATTTCTCTTTGAACCACATCCTCAAAGATTTCTGTTAGAGGTGAGATCCTTCAGACTGGGCCCTGTAGAGATGCTTTTGAAGCTTTTAAGAAAGCTCAGAAAGCTCACAGTCACAATGACCCTGCTGAGAGTGCCCCTCAGAGACACTTGATCATCATCAAAATTATATTTTGTTTGTGCTTCTTCCAACAATTAAACTCTGGATAACTTCTTCTACTCTAATTTCTAACTTCTGATATTCCAGAAATTGAATAACTTTATAACATTGTAACTTCCCACCAACACATTCTGCTCCATAGACCCTATAAATTAATGAAGATTAGAAACTCTTCAGAACTGACTCTGCCTTTTCTTCCTCAAGAATTCTTAAGCTAGCCTTGTATTTGTATTTTGAGGTGTCTACTTTAGTACACATTACACATAAACACAATAAGTGAACACTCCTTCAAATTAAATAAATTAGTAGCTGCTTTCTCTACATATAGGGGCTTAGTCTTTTTATGTACATTTAAGACTTCTGTCTTAGCAGTTTTCAGGATCAGCAGCTGATGAATGGACATGCACAGTGCTACATGGGTTCACAGTGCATGGGGGGTTAGGTCAGCACTGCAATGTGTGCAGATCAAATACTGGGAAGGCAGCTCTGGCAGAGTCTGTCTTTGGCATCAGAGCATGCTGCTCTGTGTTTGTTAATTAGACTGGAGTTCTCGTGGAGTGCTAAACCTTTTGCCAGATGGATGTACCATAGCTCCAACAGATCCCAGGGCAGAGCTATTACCCAAACACCGGCAGAATCAGTGGCTTTTCCAGCAAGTGGCAAGACTAATAAAACCATCTGGCTTTTCAGAGCCCAGCAGAGCAGCGGCTTTTAGGTTTATACACAGCAGTTGCCTGTTTTCCAGTACAACTCTTCCTATTATAGAAAGCTATCCTGATACTTTCTATGAAATTAAGATACAGACTTTTTGCACATCTCATTGTGATCCTTTACAGAGCAGATTTTCTGAAAGTTTGTCCAAATCTGGGACAATAACTATGTGATTGCAAATCATTCCACAGCATTGTTAGTGATTATATCTCTGAGTCACAGACAAATACAGCCAGGACAGAAACTAAGCCATTGACTAGTTGGAGTCCAGAGTGTCAGAAGTGTACAACAGTTCATGAAATACTGTCAGAGCAGACTTCTGAAAGATAAACAAAAATTGCATAGAGTAGCGAAGCAAAAGAGTGGCAAAATTAACCTTTAAAAACAGAACTGAAGATCAGATACATAAGATATTACTAGCTGAGAAGCAAAGTCCTCCAACAAGATCGGTACTTAATCACATCAGTCTTTTGATTTTGATTATAGGACAAAAGCTGTAAAAACAAGTCCTGCCTTAGAAGTTTGAAATGTTTCTCCCAAAGATCTTAGTGTATACGTATCTCATTTGATATGGATTCTGTAACTGTATGTAGGTCTAATTTCAATCTGTCATAATAATCATAAAAGGAATCTATATAATCAAATTATTATTATGATAGATGAGAATAGAACTTTATTTAGGCTAAAGCCATATATATAACTATGTTCAATTCTATAAATTTTAAAACAAAAAAATGCCAGTTTTTCATCCACACATCGTTGACTCTGCAGAGCCATGGTAGGTGAACTATATATGTTTCTCACACTGATTTGAAAGAGAATGTCTTTTACACAGACTGACCATATTTAGTACAATGAATGCAGGCAGACAGCATTGTCTGAGAATAGAAAATTTGGGAACCACCATTTGGGGTGTAAAACTGCCAGACTAAAAAAATTACCTTTTCTAAAAGATAAAAGTTTAACTCTAATTGGATTTTTAATCCTGAATTTAGCCTGGCTTAGAGAAGAAAGCTGGTTGAGATGACCACCAGAAGTTTGTTCCAAACGAAATATTTCTGTGGTTTGATACTGTGAATGATCCTGTGAATGCAAAAGCTCTACCACATAGTCTTTCGAACACCATGGAGCTGTGAGAACACGATTAAAGTCCAGATGCATTAGATGCCAAAATAACTGCTACACAGCTTTGGAAAATGAAACCTAAAATAGGAATCCTGCAGCTGTTTCCAAGGTATGTCTACCATTAAAAAAATAAGACCATAAAACTTTCCTAGCCATGCGTATGCACTCAGAGTATTCCTGCTCTTTCCTGGTTGTAGTCAAGGGACTCTACTTTGACCAACAGAGAAAAAGCATCAGCATCTGCACACAGTTCCAGGAAGCTAAAAAAGGTTCTTTGGGGAACCTGACATAACCTGTGAATTAATAAATAGATCATTTTATACAAATTTTCTTCTCATTAATTGAGAAACTTGAAAAGGACTGACTTAAATATATTTCTCAATATTTATTAACTGGAATATTTTTGCTTTTCTTCATGGTCAGTCTCGGTCTTGAAAATCTGAATCGGAGCTGTCATTTTTTGCAGGTCATATTTTTGAGCATGACCTCAGCACATTTGTATTTGGAAGCTGCAATTAAACATTAGATAAGTTATGTGGCTTTAAGGGTTTCTAGTGAAAATCCTTGAAAAGTGGATTTTTCAACACAAGTAGATTTACCTGAAGGGTAGATTTAGGTCCCTGCCAGTACCTCCTGGCACAGAGCACACAAATTCATGAGATGGCTACAACCTATGATGTGCAATTCTCCTTAAATGAGGAAAGTGTCTGCTCCTGAGTGTCATGTGACTTAGCATCCCAACCTGGTTCTGGCTGCCAGTTCTTCTTCTGCTAAAAACTGAAGTGTTTTGTCTGTTAAACTAGAACATGTATAACTTTACAAGTCTTCTTTCTTCTTTCTTTAATATTTCACTTCTGCTCTTCAATTGGTTCAAACAAACATCTTTCAGATGCATCTCACTAGATTCTTATTTACACCTCTTATAGTTCTAATTTATCATGTTTCTAAAATTAAAAATAAAAGAAGTTATATCTGAGCTGATTGCAACCTGAAATAATCTGAACTGGCAATCATCTCAAAGGTAATTATTCAGATCTGCGGTTCATACCCCACGGTTTTGGTGCAAGGTTATTCCTGACTGACAGGCTCTTCTAGATTCATTCAAATCAGTAATAGTAAAAATTAAAGTTCTAGGGTTTTTTTCTGCTTCTTTCAGCTGATCTCTATGGTTTCTCTATTTGATGGTAATTTAGGTCCTTTTTCTCTTTTCCTATAATTTTATTGCTTTCACAGGTAAGAATATTGCCATTGTTATTATTTTTCATTGCTCTCCAAGGTTAAAATGCACACCTAGGTTTCACTGATACTATAGCTAGGCTTCAATGATACTGTATTTATTTGTTGAATTATGTATGTCTTTAAAAAAGAGACTTGCTCTAAGTGACCAGGAAAATAGAGACCTCCCACAGTCATTCCCAGATGTCATTCAGTAGCCTGTAATCCCTCATTCTGAAATTGAAATTTCTGGCTGCTCTCCCAGACCACTAGTCATCACCCAAAGAGGGAGATTCAGAAGTCAAGTGATGCCAGAGGGTTCAAGAAGATCAATGCAGTGCAGTGAGCACTGGTAGCCCAAGCTGTCCAGATACTGACAGTGTTGCTTCTTCCAACCATTGTGTTTCCAAAGAGTATTGACAATACCCATTGTTTTTGCTTCTGTCTCTAGTAAAGTCATAACAATTTTCCACAAAAATAAAAGTGTCAGAGGGGAATAAAAAGTTGCTGGTTTACAAATAAACAAAAATATTCAAAAAAGCATTCAACTCTCAGCCCTTCATTCCATCCTCTGTCACTCAGGAAAGTCAAAGTTGTCAAGTGACAGCAAGGGGTTCGTGTTCCTTGGGATCCTTTTGATTTTTCAACATCTCCGCTTGCACTGGCATCACATTCCTCCCATCGCTATCAAAGGTGTGAACTAAATAAGAATTTATTTTCTGACAGAAGCATCTCTTAGATGAAAGGGTCCCATGTTAACCTTTAATATGTCAGTCTTGTTATCCCCTCTGTCTTGGTGGCTGATGGGATTATGAGTAGCATTGAAAGCTACCACTAAAATTCTTCCTCTCCACGAAGAGCAAGACTGACATGGTTTCCTTCTCCCTGACAGCACCCTTCTTTGCTTAGAGAGAGTGACTGAAAGCTGGGCTTTGTGTGGACAGAGTGTACAAATGCATTCCTGATGAAGAAAGTAGGGAGCAAGGAAAGAATTTAGCCTGAATCACAGTTCATTTCCTGGCCATCTCCTGAGGCAGCACTCACACATGCTACCCTTTATTTAAGAGAGACTTAGAGACTTCAGCCTCACATGGTAGTCCTTTATTCAGAATGGCAAGATCACAGCCAAATGCAGTATGAGATAATAACAGGTATCGCATGCTGCTTGTGGTTTCATAGTATCCAAAGTCTACCAGACTAGTTGGATTATGGGCATTTTTAAGTTAATAAAACCAATTTGTTTAAAAAGAAATTACCCATTTGGCTCTTGTTGATCATCCAGTTGGTCTTATTTTTCCAAGAGGCAGAACACATCTGCAACTAATTAGTATATTAGTTGGAGTGCCTCTGCACTGCTGCATTACAGTTCCTGTACACAGCTTGAAATTATATGTAGGATGTAAACTCTCATTCTGTTGCAAACTAGAAGTTTTAGCAGAACCACAGAACCTAAGAGATGGGGGAGAAAGAGGGGACAGAGTGTGGGGGGTGGATACCAACAGGATTTGGCTCAGCTCTTTAAGCTCAATTAGGTTATTTTTGTATTAAAGGTAGATCTTACACTTGGTTTCTACATAACAAAGTAAAAAAAACCCACTCTATTTTAATGGAATGTAATTTAGGTTTTAAATGATCATAAATTGAGCACCATTAGTACAAAAGAACAGTACATTACTGGCTCTGTGCTTGCGTCTGCCTTCTCTTCATCTTTCCTAATCCTGCTGTGGTAATCAGAGACACATAAATATCAATTAAAGACACAATTAATACAATTAAACTAAAGCAATGAGCTCCTTCAATGGTAATTTTATTTAACCCTCTTATTTATGGTATAACCTCACTCTCTCTTTCCAAGTATCCTGGCCAGCCCGTGAGCAGTCGCTACAACTGCTCCAGGCTGAAGATGAAGAGGGACAGCAGTCAGAGATCTCATGGCTGTGCCGAGGGATGAGCAGCATAATGATAACAAGAGAATTTAAGAGATTTGTAGGATGAGGTAAGCTTCGGGCTTCAGAGTGCATTTAAACAGCGGAGGTTGACGTGATAGAAATGAAACCCTATGGGAGTTCAGTAGGGGATAAGAAAGAGTTGGAGAGGTGAGTGACTTCCTTGCATCAGGTGGGCCTGCTGAGTCTGGGATATGACCTGACTACCTTTCCAGCCAGGACAGCAGCATGCTGTGAGCTCTACACTGAATATGAATATGAATAAGAATATGAATAAGAATATGAATATGAATATGAATATGAATAAAAAAACAGTGGGAAGATGCCCTGAATGGTTGAGACTTCTAGCAATGTGGAGGTCTAAACAAACAGCTCTACTATCTGGTCGTGCAATCTGGATGCATGAGCAAAAGAAAATACCAGAAGGTAAAATCATTTCTGACAACAACGGGTGCTAAAAAACTTTGGGAGCAATTCAGATGCTTACACACAGGTGCTTTGTGCCATTTTAGACACTGTAGGATACCCAAGGGTGATCATGCCACACTGAAACATTCCCTTGGTATTTTTAATATGTTTCGGTCAATGGTGAAGGAGGCCAAGAATGAAACTGTTGTTATGGTTACAAACCCAGTGCAGCTAAGCCAAATATCGTGGGCTAAAATTGCTACCTTACACACCCAATCTAGGTCTTCCAGAAGTTATCACAGAAACTAGAAAAGTAATTCTTTCTTCCAAGCCCAGAGGAGAGGTTGTAAGTGTGCTTGTCCACAACAGAAGAGCCCCAGAAAGAAAAAATTTACCTGCTTCTCCACAGAAGACCAAGAGAAGCGCTGTGGTGCATATAGCATCACAGGAAGCAGAGAGTTAAAAAGCATGTATTTTTGGAGGGAGATAAGTGTGAAGATGTTTATCTTCCTCTAGTGATTGGTTTACAATAACAGGTTTAGGCTAAAAGGTCTGACTTTCAGATAGCTTACAACATGTAAGAACTCTCCCACCAAAGCAGTACCACTTCACTTTAAATTATAGGTATCAGAGGCCACATAGTTTTAATGCTGTTCATTTTTTCTTTTCTCTACTTGAAAGAAGATTATGTGAAAAGCTATAACTTTGAAGGCTCCAGTGTGAGGCAGAAGGACCAGCTGTGCTCCACAGAGGCTCATGTTCTCCAGGGCTGGCTAGCTGGAAAGCTGCCACTGCAGGAAACCGACCTCCATCAGGCTCCTCGCCTCTGAATGGTTACCGAACACGAAAAATGAAACCGAAATCTTGTTCCTTTTGGTTAGATGAATTTCCTGATAGGTGTCAGGAAATGTCTGAAATCTAAAATAAACTGTTGTCCTTTCTTTTCTCATAGTTTTCATAATGAACTGTAGCAGACAAGAATATTTAAATATTTTTATAATTCTTTTCTTTCTTCCATTTCCCACAGGTATTCTCATAGAAACAGGGCCAAAATTCATTCAAACAAGACTTCCTGTTCTTTACATGCCACCTGACATGTATTAAATTGTGCAAAGTAACCCATGTTTGATTCCATATCTAACTGAATTGTGCTAAGTGTTGGGTCGTGCATGCCAGAGTCTATCAAATACAGTGGTTTGTTTCTTCCTAAATTAAGGCAGTCTGGGAAGATTGAACACAAGAACAGTAAACTGATTCTGGTGACCCACTGTAGGCATTTCCATAGAAATCTACCTAACCTATGTCTTTGGATTCATCTAATGAATTCTAAAATTACAAACACCCATTCAGTAGGATGGGGAAGAAGGAACATTTAAAGTGAAAATGTGATAAAGGAATATTTCAGCTGCTAGTTAAAAATAGCACCTGCCTCACCCAGCAGTTATTTGTTTGATGGGAGAAATGGATGGAGCAAAAGACAAAAGGAAAATTTTTCCAGGGCTACATTATAATTATTCAATCAGTTTTTACTTTATGAAATGAAGATTTGCAACATGCACCCCAATTGTGCTTGTACACTTCTTGTCTGGCGTGGACAAGATGTGATCAAGGGAAGACAGAAGTACAGGAATGGCATGAATCATGTTTCCATTGAATTCCAAAGATATTGTCTTGGTCTTATTAATAAAACACACATCACACACAGAAAAAAAAAAAAGTAAAAATACCAAAGTTATCTTTCAGAATTTTATTTTATTCTGCAAAATTTTATTCTTTCATCTTCTTCCTTATACACGTGAGACTGTATACATTTTTAAAAACTGTCTGGCAAGACATTAATAGAAAGTTGTAGTTTGCAATTCTATATTTAAAATTTAATGTCTTAAAATGATATAATTTTTTTACTGTTCAATCCTTCCTAGCTTCAGAGGAATCAACCTAATGTGAAAGAATGGTTTTAATTAGTTTTAATAGCACTGGAATTTATACATAGCCTTAGTGTATGGCAATTGCATTGAAATTCCCTGACCACAAAAGTAAAATTTGGAGGTACAAACCAGAGGTTAAAAATAAGATAAAAGTGACTGTGTACATGACTGATATGTTTCTATTAACAACAATGATGCTTCAATTTTGAGGGTTTTCCTGTTAGTTGAAGCCCCTGAAAAATGCATGGAATTAAAGATTGATTTTCTTGTCCAGTGATCCTGTGAATAAAAAATTATTATGATAACCCACCATTGACCAAATCACATACTCTTAGTGGAAAAAAAGTAAAAAAAGTCAAATCCAGGCTTTCACAATGTATAGGAAAGGAAGGTCTATTTGACCTGGTCAAATATCTTTTTAATATCTAAGAAACAAATCAGTGACTTTAACTGCATCAAGGTGGACTAGTGGATTTCATTACATTTTGCTTTCATCACTATCAGAAAAATTTCACCCTTTAATAAAAACACTGTGATATCATTTTATTATTTCCAAGAGCTACTTATTTTCTAATGGTCATATTTCGGGATTGAATTTAAAATCTGCTTTTCAGTGAAAAATTTGACTACCATATCTAGCTGCAAAAAATATTTGCAGTGTTCATATATATCCTAGACTGTCTGGCTGCTCTCTAGGAAATGCTTTCATTATTTGACTGGTTTATCTTTGCCTACAGATGTTCTGGGTTATGGACTGTTACTACCTTTTGAAGAAGGAATCTTTAAGTGCAACCAATGTAATATGACTTTGAGGGCTGTTCTAGTTTGTAAGCATGCAGGATACTGGACCTGTAGGAAACATAAACCAATAAAACAAACCAAAAAAACCAAACCAAACTCAAACAAAAAACTACCACCAAACACAAACCCAAAACAAACAAAATCAAATAAAAAAATAAAACCATCACAATCTGCAAAAAAAAATCACAAAGAAACTTTAAAGATTAAATAATTAGTGGGTTTTTTATTTCCTGGTGACTACTGTATCTAATGTAGATCATGCGAGTAGCCCACTCATACAGATCTGCTCTTTAGTAGCGTGTTGCAATTACTGTTGTGGTTATTAGTACCATGTTGCTGTTGTTGTTAACAACTAGAGATATAATCCAAAGCTCCCTAAAAAATGCAAGTTCTAGAGAAGCCTGCAGCTATTTGCAAATTTCCTAAATTTATTATTGTTCGGTAAAATAGAACTGTCAAATTTTCTCTCATGATCTAGTAACTATAGCAGTCTCTTAGAAAATAAAAAATATGGCTTAAAATCATTGCTTTACAGAAGACTTAAATGTGAGTCTTCAGGTGAGTGTTTTAAACATTGTTACTGGAGGGACCAGTACTGTCTCCTTCTTTCAGTGCTGAGCATAAGTGATGGGGTTTAGTTGCTTATTGCCAAAGGCTCTGAAACCAAGCAGACATCAAACTGTCTCCCTGTTGCTTGGAGTTATCCAAGTATTTCTTAGATTTATTTTAGTGACAGAAGGTTAAACTCGTAAAAATCCACAGAGATGACCCAAGATGGCTGCTTCTGGAATGTTGCAGACTGTCCTGACTGGGTAAGTGAATGGTTTAGTTCTGATGGTTTGTAGGAATATCAGGAATGTCATGTAAAAGTGGCTTATAGATACAGATGTAGATATGCGTATATATATATATATATACTTATATATACACACACACATATGTATGTGTATATAGATAGATAGATAGATACATACATATATACATACACACACACATACGTATATCAAAGGAGGGAACAATAATTACCTCTGATAATCTGGATGGAGAACATCTCCACAATGTTCAGGTGTGGTCTATGCCTGATCTAGATGTACAGTGTTCAAGTCAGGGCTAGGAGTGAAAAATGGAGGAAGTTTGCATCTGCTGCCAAGTTGTTACAGCAGTTACCCAAATTTGGTTCTTATTGAATTCAAGCATCTTTTCCCTGTATTGGGTATGATAGTACTGTGATGCTGCCTGGTGCACAATAGTATAGCTTAATGTCAAGCTATTCATTCTCAGTAATCCTTGCTCCACATAAAAGCTCTGTTACCTTTCTGACACAGACAGTTCTCCCAAGTGAATTCAATCTGGGTTGTTGGTTTCTCACTGGGGACATGGTCTTGTCATGTTGGTAACCAGAATTTCATACTTGGGTTGGGGACTCTAGGAGCAAAATAATAGTGGCAAAATAATAGTAAAAAATAATAGTGGCAAAATAATAGTAAAATAATAATAGTAAAATTCTCTTGGGATCCAGAGGAAGATTTTCAAATCTGAAAATGTCAATTATTTACATAACTCTAGCTGAAAGTCTGCCTTTGAGATGCCCCATTATGAAACACTTTCCACTAACAAAAATAAAAATACGACATAAAAAAGTTTTATTCCTACTAGTAACTTTTATATACTAAATGTTTCTAGGCACTTTAGTCAGTGGGAACTATTTCCAGTGGTCTTATAAGCTATAATTAAGTGACCTTCAAAGCAAGGCAGAGAGATCCTAAAGTTTTATGGGACACCACCACTTAAGTTTTAACAGTGAGGACCGCTGTCAGACTGAGAGAAGAGTTTGACAGCAAATTGATAGTTCATCACAGTTTCACAGTCTGTTCTCCTCCCTGTTGACAGAAGTATTTTAGTCTTCTGAGGTGCTGATTTACAATGCAACTGCCTTACTGCTGAATACACCAGCAATTCTACATTCATTTGCTAAATTTCAATATTTCAGCTAGCATTTTCCAAAGAGTTAGTGTTATATACACTGTAACCCATAAGTATTCTATAATTTTATGAGCTATATGAGAAATCTTAGTCCTTACATGCCCATATACAAACTTATTGATCTTTGCCCTTGCATGTCTTTGAGTTTTGATGCAGAAAGCATTTTGTCTCCGAGTAAACAAATCAGGGAATTAAGATAATGCTTACCATTTCAGATACCATTACAGTCAGTCTTCCAAAGAAGAATAAACTCCTAAAAGATGCTAGTGGCTTCAGTATTTTTGTGCTGCTTGGATATTACTTTGTGGGATAATGATTGCTGCTAATAACAAACCAGTGTTCCTTCTCAGCCTTAGTAATTCTTCAAAAGCATCTAGGAAAAAGCCTACGGAGCACATTTGCCATTTTTGAAGCTGGTGTATAAAATAAAAAATTTTGTGATGATAGTTCTTTTTTTCTTACATATTCTTATTTTAACAAGCACCTTGAGACTCTTTGCATACAATCACTAATCCCAGTAAATGCCTAAGCTGTTCGACCAATTCCAAAGTCCCTTGGTCTGTAATTATCCTTCCACGACTTGCTTCAGCTAAAAAGGAGAGACACATAGCAAAAGAACATCATCCGTCATTTATCTGAAAATGTAAGCCATGTACCATAACAAGGGACTATTAAATATATTAAAGAGTGCAATCTTCAAGAGTAACAACAGAGTCATCTTGACAACACAATTCTGAAAATGGCCTTTTGCATTAAGGGGCATCTATGGCAAAATTTCTCCTTTGAATACTCTACATTGTTCTTCCAGCCTCTAGTACACCAGAAATGGTGTTACTTACATGCTTACATCGGTATGGCTCTTACTCCTAGCTTCAATTCATTTAATTGGGAAACCATTACCCTTTTCCAGGCCAACAGTTGGCAACCAGCTCCTCATTCAGGCTACGTGATGCTTTCTGATGTTATTGAGTTGCACTGAATTGCTTTTGCTTTCATGGTAAGCCTTGTGTCTTTATCTGTTGTATATCAGTATTAGGATCCAATTCTATAGGAATTATGAAATCTAGTGTTAGCTTTAGGAGAGTGCTTAAGTCCTCGCCTAACTTCAAGCTCATTAGTTCTAAGCATTGTGCTTAGGAGCAAACATATGTTCAAGAACTCTATTGAGTCTTGGTGATAAAGCCTTCAACACTTAGCAGCTAAGTTGACTCCAGGAGCTTAGCTTCATCAGGATTGAAGAAAAGAGCTCTAGAACAATACTGTCAGATTTCTTCCCAGATTTTACCCAAAGTTACCCTGGATAAGGTGTGTCAATTCTGTTTCCCCATCCGAAGGAGGTAGTTCCACCCCTCTCCTCTGCTCTTGTGAGACCCTACCTGGAGTACTGTGTATAGTTTTGGCATCTCCAACATTAGGACATGGAACTGGTGGTGCAAATCCAAAGGAGGCCCATGAAGTTGATGAGAGGACTGGAACACCTTCCCTATGAAGACAGATTGAGAAAGTTGGGGCTGTTCAGCCTGGAGAAAAGAAGGTTGTGTGGAGCAACCTTCCAGTATCTAAAGGGGGCCTACAGGGAAGCCAGAGAGCGACTCTTCATCAGGAACTGTAGTGATAGGATAAAGAATGATGGGTACAAACTGAAAGAGGGAAAATTTAGGCTAGATATTAGGAACAAATTCTTTATGGTGAGGGTGGGGAGACACTGGAACAGGTTGCCCAGGAAGGTTGTGGGTGCCCCAGCACTGGTAGAGTTCAAAGTCGGGTTGTATAAGGCCTTGAGCAATCTGGTCTAGTAGGAGGTACCCCTGCACATGGCAGGGACAGTTGGGATCAGATGATCTTTTAGGTCCTTCCAACCCTTAACATTCCCTGATTTTATGATCTTTTAAGGAGAGCTAAGAATATATATATATATACATATATATATATATATACACAAGCACACACACACACACATATGTATGTACATTGCTCAGTATGTATAATTAAATCAACATGCATATGATTAATCCTCTGTTGTATTGAGCAAAAACAAATCCAATGAGAAATATACATGCCTTAGACTAAAATGACTTGTTCCTTTCTTTCATTTATTATCTATTATTGACAAAATAGAGTTGTTCCATACTAACATGAGGATTTTCTTTAGATGTTAAAGGATATTACAATTATAATAAGGATAATAATAGAACTGACATTTTACTGTTCAAGCTGGTAGCAGAAATTTTGCAGTTATCACTAAGGAATTTAGAAGCAAGGAATGGATACATCCACTTATAAATACTTGAAGTCATGAAATACTTCAGTCAATCTTGAGTCACATACCAAATCTTGGAACATTATCTTTACACATTACAGCCAAAGTCACAGTTGAAGTTGATGTCACTCTGCTAGATAAATGAGCTAAAAATTAATTCATACTCTTTTATTTAGTGAGATTTGTTTTTCAGGAATCTAATTCAAAGAGAAGTGGACATTTGAAATATGCCCTTCTCTCCCACCCTTGTTACTATAATTGATGTAGATTGAATTAGAGCTCCAATCTTATCAAAACACTCTTAGCAGCTCCTGTTGTGATACAAACATTGGACAAAGTTACTACAGAATCATTGCATCTTAGCAGGAATGTTAAAAATAAATCTGTTCTTTCTGTCAAGTGTGACCTTGATATTGAACAATGAAAATGTGCTAAGTGACTGACCAGAATAGCAGTGAGCTACCTCTTAGCAATGTATTAGGAATAGAAAAATATTTCTGTCTCTGTATATAGTGATTTTTAATTTCTTCTGAATCAAATGGGTGACAGTTGTACCAAAAGGTGTGATATGTCAGCACAGACATGGCTAACACTGAAAATGCAATGCTAATAATTGTATAATAGTGGCCAAAATATTATTTAGAAGAGACAGTAGCAAAGAAAATGGTCTTTAGAAAAATCAGAAGAGCTTTACAACTTCACTTGAGGCTAGAACAAGACCCAACTTCAGAAAGAAAAGTAGAACATATTTCTTATAGTGATCCCAAGTACTGACAAAGGGTACAAAAGAGGCACAAGATAGGATTCAAGATACGTTTGTCTTGATTTCATGTGAAATAACCGCATTAGGGTCATATCAACAGCAAGAGGAAAATTAACTCCCTTTGTTGTTTCAAATATTGTTGTTGGGTCACTCTTCAACATTGTATACTGTGTTATTTTCTTCCTCTTTGATCCTGATTCAGCTTTGATTGAAGATAACTCAAACCAATGAAAACTGGATCAGGCCGGGGTGTTATTAGCACCAGATTTCCTCCTTTATTTGCAGCTCCCACCATGAGCACACCGAATGCTTCCTCATCACTTTGCAATTTGAGGGCACCTATCTGTTAATTTGCTCCCTAGATACTGTTTCAGGATGTTATTGCTGTTTCATGTAGCCTGTCATTTCAGAGATGCTCAGACTTCATTTTGGCATCTAAGGAGCTAGAGGAGCCTCTGGAAGCTGTGGAAACTCAAAAACAGAAGAAAGCCTGAGGGCAGGGAGTGTGGTTTCTGGGCAAGCTGGAGGCAGTCAAAGGATGTGGTTTTGTGGATGGAAAACAAGTTGGATGGAGCCCAGGAGATGGTCCTTCATAAATAGGTCTCAAAAAAATTGGAACCATGGCTAGTGATAGTGCTCTAGTTTTGATGCTCTTGCAAACTTAGGCATAGTGGTGTTGGTTTTGTACCAAAGAAATTGCTTAGTAAAGAAAGGAAGAATTAGTAGCAGAGGGATCCTCTTTCATGAAATAATGAATTGGACAAAATGAGTTGGCCAAAAATATTTCTGGAACAAAAATCAGGCTTTCTGGGATCTCAGAAAGCTTAACAAAATCAGTGTTTGAAATCTGTATAGCAATAGAAGCTTCAAGTAAAATGAATCCTGTGCAGAAAACACAGTAGAATTTAAAAGACAAAAAACTCACAGATGTCTAAAAAATACTGTATCAAAAGAAAGTTAACTCTTTCAACAACAGGATACATTCCCTATGCCCTGACTTAAGAAATAAGCACACGCATTTTCCCACCTTTTTATATACTAAAGCTGCCTGGCTATCTTAAAATTATTATTTCAACAATAGTATAAGCAATCAAGCAATGTATTTTATTTAGAGAAGACATGGTACTTAAAAAAGAAATGAAAGCAGTAAAAAATAACTGAATTTGTAGTGTCCACTTTTGGTCATCCACATTAATTGCATGTGTGTGCATTTGAATCAATTAAATGAAGGCATCCCTTCCTTCCAACACAGAAAATAATTAGGTAATATATTAAAGGTAGATAACCTTGTTTGCCTCCCACTCAACCTTTCTTCATCATTCTTAATGGCAAACATCTAGCTATTGATTGGTTCATTTTAAATGCTACTAAGGTAAATGCCGTACTGCTTTGAACAGATGAAAGAATTGAACAAAGACAATCATAGTAATTGTGGCATGTTGAGGAATGCAGATCACAAGGACTGAATACAAAAAAATGCCCAATGTAACCTTTTCTTTCATGTAAAATATCACAAAAGAAAGAAAATATGTGTATGGGGCAGTCAGAGAAATTTAACTTAACTCAAGGCAGACCCCTCTTATCTCTTTTGTTCTGCCTTTGTAGTAAGGACTGCAACTTCATTCTAAATCAATACATTTTCTCAGGCAACATGATTCTATTATAAATCATCATTTGCACAGTGTGTTTCTGCTAATAAATCTGCAGCTAGAAGGGATAAAGAGGAAACTGGTTAACAATAAACTGTGCTGTTAAACTAGAGTAGAAACAATTTGAAACACAAGGTTATTATTGAAACTTGTATCAACAATATGCTCTCAATATCAACTGTTGTGGAATTAAATGTACCTTCTACTGCAAATAGCTGTTTATAAAGTTCAAGTTGATGTTCAAGACAAAGAAAATTCTGAACTCAAACTATTAATGAAGAGATGAGATTTAATGTATATATTTTAGCTACCAACTGGCCAACTACATTGCGAGCAGATTTTTCAATAACTTCATGTAGCAAGGTAAAATTTGACACAAATACATATTTTGTGGATTGGATGTAAACCTAAGGAATTGATTATCCAATAGTCTAAAAATTTCCTTTGAAACCTCAAGTACATGCTCAATATAATCAGTTTAAAAGCTAAAAACCCCAAACTGGGTTAGAAAAAAAGGCCGATGATAGTATAAACTATTGAAAGTCCACGGAACCTGGAAGTTTTGGGGTCACACATTTCTATCTGAAACGGAAACAGTGCTTTCAAATATGTTTCCATCTTTATAATTCTCTGTGTGTGTCACTGTTGTCCATCTTTGCAATTCTGTGTGTATGTCATCGTTGTCCCTCTCCTGCTCCCGCCAATTAGGAATCTAAAATAAAATTGCTAAATCTTAATTTAAGAAAAGGTTTACCAAAATACAACTAAAAAATATATTTCACTGGCTTTTAGTGACATCTGAACTCAAAATTGCTGGCAAGAACACAAAGAAATATGTGAAATTAACTGGATGGCTCAGAAACCCCAAAAATAGGAAGAGATAGGTACAAGTCCTCGGAATACACTAACTTCTCTTTTGCCTTTGAAAACCATTCTTGTAGGCTAATGTTTGCTCCATACCTCTTCTCCAAAATAAATTCCCCTTTAGACGTCTTCCTTCCTGATTATTACTATCCTCACACTTTCATGCTTCCAGAACTGTGAGCAAAATTATGCAATAACCATGTACACCACAGCAGAAAATGTAACTTCTGAATAAATGGGTCCATTTGCCTTCAAGTTCAGCATTTTGAAAACTTAGGTTAGTATAGACATTTCTTCTTTCTGAATCTGAATAGGCTTAAGAGGTTGTGTTTTATTTAAATCTTGGAAAAAAGTCTTTGTCTTTCAATCTGTCAGTAATACAACAGTAAGCATTATAAAGGGGGTGTTTTTTAAGAAAAGGCCACATTCAGCCAAATTTATCCACGTAGGCAAACGGTATTTTGCAAGTAAACAGAGTGTATGCAGTTTTCTTCATTAAGACTCCTATAGCAGTCAGTGAGCAGAGGTCCTAGATTTATTTATTAATGTTAACATATCTATTCAGCACATTTCTGGTTTGTTCAGACACTAGGAAAACTCTTATAATTTTGTGTCTAATATCACCGTGTCTGCCTGAAAAATCTCTGTGTCAAGGAAATCCTGTGCAACCCTTACAAACAGTTTCTATTTCCTTATTCAGGAATTGAACAATAGGAGTTCAGTCTTGGGCCAAATATTGCCCTCACTTCATAAATTTGTTAATCACCTCTCACATCTTGTTGATTCAGTGTCAATCAAAGGCAGCACTACTGCTCACATACTTGCAGCTGAATTGTAGCTCTAAGCATACGCATAAGTGCTTTTTTGGACAGATGCCAGTTGCTTGGGTCCTTGCCATGTCAGGCCCCTTGTGAATACATTTTTCTCACATGAACAGTGTTTTCAGGACCAGACTTGCATCTTTCAGCATATTGACAGCTATGCAACTCGGCATAGGTGAGTAGGAGCTCTCCTATGCTGAGTATATTTCACTTCTTCCTGTGCACAGTGTTGAGATAGGACCTACAGATATCTCAGGATTCAAAGATCAGTGAGACTGAAGAATCTATCTCCAAGTGAGTACAACCATCTATGTTACCACTAAATATTCCACAGATGCAAGAGAAAATGTATTTGAGCACTTAGAGAAAAAAGCTAGGCATGGAGATATTAAAATGGAGAAAAAAATGTGCAAAAAGTACTTTGATGAATAATTTAAAAATTGTCTGGGCAACATAATTTATTAGGCTAATATCAGGTTAAATCTTCTCCCTATACTCAGACTATCTTACTGTGGCTGTTTTGGTAGTAAATTAAAAATTTATTAATTATCTACAACCTTACAGATTTTGTTTCATGTTTTCTAATAATTTTTGATGGTCTGACAACCTTGTCTGAGATTCTGAGCAAACCAGTCCAGATCACTTCCACACTTTATGTGCAGTAGGACTGCACTGGACTCGTGCATATTGGTATACTGCTGCCAGCAAGTCTGATACACCACAGAACTGATCTACACATGCTCCTAAGAGATATTTGGGACACAGTGAATTGATTTAGAGCCATGTTCAAGCATTTAGTCACGTCAGTCACTAGATCTGTGTGTTTTGAGAATTGCACCTATGGGCAACACTATGTAAATAATGCATAAATAATGGAAGGGACAATTAAATCTAAGGTTACAGATCTAGACCCTGAGGAACAGGGTCTTTGAACTTCTAGCAAAACATTCTTTCATGTATATATTTCCCTAATGCAACCTGCAAACTTTGATATTTTGTATGGACAAAGAATGGGGAATTGCCTTTGTTGCTAAATCCTAGGTAATGGATAGTACAAGCCATCCATTCTGTTGGTGGAACAAGAGATCAACTTGGGCTCCAACTGAGGTATGAATATCATGTTCTTTTAGAGGAAAGACCCACGTGATATGAAAAATGCAGAAGAAATGGCTTTGGGGTTTGAATGATTACAGAAGAAAAAGAATATTACCATCTTGACAAATATCTTCCTCTTAGTATCCTCAACTTTTATTCAAAATTCTGTAAAATATTGAAACTGTTTTCTTTCAGTTGAGAGAGTGATTGTTGACTAATAACACGTTGATTAAGAGACAGGAATGGCATTCTAACACTTTATAGAAATAACACATTTTTAGAAAAGTTTAATATAACTAAGACAGTGGTATATCTTACAGTTTAGAAAGATAAATTTATGCAAATACTGACTGTAACCTTTCTATAAAACATGAAGTATATATAAAATTATTTTGCTTACAAATTTGTAAGCATTTGTTACAAGACAAATTTTTTCAGTATGCTTTGGACTCACAGGCTTCCCTGGTCATTCTACTTCTCATGAAAAGTTAACAATGCAGTTAACAAAATAAGCATAATGCTTATTCTCTACAGTAGAATACTATCATGAAAACAAAGAGCACTAGAGGTCTCTGGAACTTAGAAAAATAATACCTCATAATAATATCAGTTTTTATTTATTTATAACATCTTAGTTTTAATTACAGTGATGTAAAAAATGTCATATATATATGATCAAAAAGAGGAACAGAAGACGGAATATTTCTTTTTGAGGCTAGCAAATTATTCACTACTTTCAATGCGCTGTTGTAAATGTACAAAAGATACATATGTATTATAAAGGCATTTATGTTTACAGAGTGTAGTGTTTAAAAGTTATTGCTTCAGACACCACCCAGATACGCAGTGGTGACACTTCCTTCCCCCTGGATAAATACAACTCTAATGTGAATGAGAGGAAGGCAGGACAGCCTGGCCAATGGTCTGTCACAGGCTATACAGTAAATTTAGCACTTTCAACCTCACCTGAGCCTCCTTCTTTACTGTATCTATCTCTGCTGTCTGCTGAAACTGGTGGTTAACAGACTGTGAAGCCTGTGAGTGAAGACTTACTATCAAAACAAAACAAAACAAAACAGAACAGACAAAAAAAGTTTAAAGTACAGTATTAGCATGTATAGATAACAGTAACTTACTTAGAAGTTTGAGCTCTGACTCCACATTTACTGTGCTAGGAAAGTGGTATTCCTTCACTACTGGAGATAACACCTTTGGCAGACCAATGGCGACTTGAGTGGATATGGAGTGCTCAAGCCCTCTTCCTGGTCACCTTTCAGCAGGGAAGAAATATTTTGGGAAGATAGTGTAGCAAACTCTACCATGCTTCCCCTTCTGATCTGTAAAGGACTTTGACCTATCATTTATGTGAACTGGACAACCCTTCTGAAGGTCTACCCTGAAATTTCTATTTGATCTTTTACAATATTTAATCTGATCTCTGACAATAATGGTCATGCACAACAATAATTAAGATGTGGGGGGTTTAATCTGTCAAAAGAAAACTAATATTTGAAACCCCTCAAAACTGTTTCAGCATTTTAAGCAAGTTCATTTTACCCTATTCATCCCTTGAATCAAAGTTCCTTTCCAGGAATTTTCTAGTTTACTGGCAATGACATCCCACATACTTTAATCATCTTCAGTCAAAACTGAAGTAGAACAAAGCTTCAACAAGCATTAATTAAATATAATGAGATCACTTAAATTAGCTGTAGATCTGCTAAATGAAATAGAAAAAAATTTTCTCATTTCTGTCTTAGCAGGAGGGGAAAAACTAAGACAATGTGGGATTTAACAGTGTTCATTTGATAGAATGAAATATATGCTAATTTCTCTGAGTTTTTATGTCTTTTTCATTGCTTAGCTGGACTTTAATAGGTATTTTCTTTCTTAGCCTCTTGTATTGGACAGGGACATTCAGGGTCTAAACTCAGTAAGCCAATGACTGAAGATTATTAAGATTTATCTTAAGAGTGCATTAGATCAGACACAAATTTTAGCTTATTGTGTATTTTATTCTTTTTGAGAGGCTCTTCTCTTCTGCAACAGCGCTGCTACACAGGAGGCTTCCACAAAACTTGGTCTCCAGTTTCATGTAGATTAACCATAATGAGGGAGCCTCCCTGACAGGTGCTGGCCTTCTACCCTATTCGGAAAGTTATTTTTCTCTCTCTGTTATAACACATGCATAGAGAGGGGTCTGGACCACAATCATGAATCCAAACACTCCCTAGTTTGGGGTGAGCTTGGATCTACACCAAGATTTGCAGCTGGAACCCATCTGTAGTTATAACACAATATCAGATAAGTCTGCAGTAGTGTAAATTGGCACAGATTCATAGACTTCAAAGGAAGCATGCCAGTTTGCAGGAGCAGAGAGTATAGATAATCCTACCTCTGCAAAGAAGGAAATAAAAGGGTCTAGGGAAATCAAAGTAGATAGGGGAAATATGAAAAATCCAGATCAAACCAAAAAATGCCTTGAAAGTTAAAAGTCTAGTGTGATGCAGAGGTGTATACATGTTTGGGGTGCAACGATACTTATACGTGCTTGGCCTTGTCTGTGTTGTTGCATTTTACGCCAAGAAGTCCTCAAGAAGCAAAACCCATGTAATTTCTCACACAAAATTTCTTACAAAATTATTACTTTAACCATCATCTTTTTTGAGCAAGAAAATAATGGTCCAAATCTTCTTTGAGAATCCATTGACACCTGTTATATGCCAAAGCACAGCTTCCATGTGCTCATTTCCTTCAGGGGTGATGCCAGACACCACATGAATGCAGCAACATCTTGGAAAGAAAACTGTGTAAACAGCAAAGTGATCTGCGCTCAGGTGCCTGTGCACTCATGGTTGAGAGGAGGAGCTGTTGAGAGAATCATCTAAAGTCAGATTAAAGGTGTCATCCAAGCTGTGGCTAGAAACAGTGATATTTAGAAGAAGATTGCTGCTAGAAGATCAAAACTGAGTTGCGTGTTGGTGAATGTCAGTGAAAGTAGGTAGAATAAGCATTTCACATAAGTCAATGATAACCTTTTCCTTGTCACAAAATTACCACTTGATCTAATTAGGTAGAGACGGTGAAAATGCGAAGCTGGCACCATAGATCTACAACAATATATACCATAGTCTACCTGTCATCTCCTCTGTCTCTATAAAGGCTTGATCTGAACCATTTAAGTCTTAGCAAGGACTGGTTTGGACAAAGAGTAAGAAAACATGCTTGTACATCTTAAAATGTCATTTTGCGATGAATAAAATGAAAAAAAAATCATAAATGGTGCATTCTTACTCTATATCTGCTCTCAAAAAAACCCCCAAACCTAAACAAAGTTTCTCTTGAACTGTTTCCCAAACACTCCTTGAAATATGGAGACTACTTTATCTGTTCATTCTGCTTAAGTATATCCATCTGGCAGCATAGATAACCTCTGTGCACCTACTCAAAACTTACCTTTTTAGATTATTCTTTTCAACCTACTTTCCCAGGTACATGTCTGAACAGTGTGCAATGCATTCATGTGCATGAAAAAGGGTTCCAGGCAGCTCTACTCAGACAAAAGGCTACCCTAAACAAGCAAGAAAAATAAGCATTGCTTCATTTGTGGAATCAACCAAACTGCATAAGGCACAGCCTATGGAGGCAAGGCTAGGTAGGGAAAGATAAACTGGATTGTTTTTTACCATCTTGGACTAGATACATACACACACACACACGCATGAAAAAGACTGGAGAAATGCATAGTCCATGGCTATAACAAATACATTTTAGGTGGCAATTCCATTTAGAAATGCAGGAATTTTAGATTCCCAAAGAGACTTAGACATCTAGTTGTCCTTTTATCCACCACTAGAAGTGCAGATCCTTAGAAACTCTCATATAATTCTACCTACAACTATGTGAGCAAAGTACAGACACCAGCCTACAGTCTATTCTGGAAGTAAAACTCTTACTCTGTTCTATTGAGGCTGTTCCAGTGGGAGCATCGCCATGTCTGATGGTTGTCTAGATGAATTTATTTTAAGGATTCTTTGTAGCTGGTACTCAATACAGTGATAAGCACATAAGAAGCTGTAAGTGAAATAGGTGGTTTGTAAGGACACAATCCATGCTTCTGCAGAAAATAAGACTGACCAATTGAAGGAAATGGGTAATTCTGGAAGACTACTGGATGTACTGAGAGCACAAGCACAAAACAATTCCAATCTTTTCAGTATATTATCTAGCTAAAGCAGAAGTGATGTCATATGAGTGTAGTTGTATTAAGAAAGAGGAAAAAGTGATGTGGCTATAGGACTTGTTAATCACCCAACTGGTAGGAACAGTTTACAAAAACAAGCATTGAGGAAGAAAGGAAAAAAATTAAATTCTCTATAACCACATAGAGATAGATGACAGACAATTTCTAGGTAGACAGATGCATAAATTTTGACTGATACAGCTGTTAATTTTGTATATGTAGCATGTCTTGGAAAAGGCAGCTTTGTCCTTAGAAAACTGTATGTGTCACAGCTACTTCATCTTGATCTCAGTTAACCATGTGACACTGTAATCAACTGTGATACTGTGAGAAACTTTTGGTTAAACTGGAGAAAATAGTGATCACAAAAGGACAACGGCATAAAAGAAAAAAGGGCCAAGTTTTAGTCCTTCCATAAGAACTAAGCATTGGGTGGAAAGTATTTTACAGCAGGGAGGTTATTACTCCTCTTCCCAGGTGTGGAATCTTGGCACTGATTTTGTGTACATTTTTAGTGCCCTTGGTAAAAAAGAGCTGGTGTGGTGCTGATATTTCCTAGTGATACAGTGTCGGGAGAGAATACGACTCTAAAGGATGGCTGGGATGAAACACACAGGAAGAAACTGTGTGACGTTATAGGCTTGAGTAATCGAAATTCAATACCACAAAATGCAAGGTCATGCACTTACGGACTAATAACAAAAGCCTCTGATGCAGGCTAAGAGCTCATTTGTTAGAAATGACTGAGGAACAGAAAAACCTGGGCATATTAGCAAGTCACAGGATCACTATTAACCATCAAACTAATACAGTTGCAAAAAGACCAGTGTTCATAGGAGTAGTATTTCTAGTATGGATAAAGAAAACTTAGTGCCATCAAACAAATGGAGACATGGTCAGTTCCAAGATGGGAATATTGCATACAGGCCTGGGCGACTCTAAGAGACAAACTATACCAAAAACTTGGGCACAAAGAGGCTGTGATAGGGGAAGAGAGCTTGTGGCTACGGGTAGCGGGAAGCAGCAAGAAGGTTCATGCAGTAGGAAACCAGCTCCAGCTCAAAGACAATGCCAATACGAAAAAGCAGTAGCACACATAACTTTAGGTTAAAATTCAAATATACTTAAAATCAGTAGAGCAGTGAAGTGGTCAAACGATTTCTGTCAGTTACAGGATCTGCTGAGATGGAATTTGACCAAATAATGAAAAAACTTACTTAGTATATATATATAAGGTCATTTGCAATATGCGGAACCAGCAGGACTATTTACAGTCCAGCAAGCCTATTCCAACTTCCAGTTCAGAAGGATTTTTTTATCTGCAGCCCTCATGAGACCTGCAGTAGCTACCCTCCCTTCCTGTGCTCCTGAGACAGGGCACACCAAGAAGTAGTATTGGTGTAACATGATACAGACCTCCATGGCTTCATGCCCAGAGCTCTCCCAGGACAAACCTGCGAACCATCTGTGGAAGCTGTAACCAGAAGGCTCAATGCCACAGAGGCAGAGACTCCTGCTGTGACAGGGAAGGAGGGGTCCTAATGTAGCAGCAACCCTCTGCACGTGGGATGCAGATGATGAGACTCCCCCACAGTGGGAAAGAAACATTCACATCTATAAAATGATTGCAAAGGTCTGAATCAGATATCTCTGATGGCTACTTTACATATATACGTAGTTTTCAAGTAACTTGTAGTAGTATCAAACCAATTATAATTGTATATTAATAGGATTTTGGTCTCTGATCACACTATATTCAGAGCAACACTTTAGCACTGCTTTCAGTGTTTTCATTCCTTCTTCATATTTCCTGTTATCTGTATTTTATTTTTTTCTTTTTGCCACAAGCAGCTCAAATGACATGTTGTTAGTATATAAGATTGGACATGTTGTTAAAAATATTTATTTTTTTGCAAAATAATAAGCATTCATCTGGAACGAGTATGCAGACCTAACTCACTTGAATAAGTCATGAATTTTCATGGGATTAAATATATAAGGAAGTACTATTCAGAGTACGTTAGGGTTTTAGACTTAAAGTCATGATATGAAGATTGGCAAACATCAGCAAAATAGAACAGATTCCTCTGATACAGGAGAATCTTACATGCTACATGCTGTGAAACATAAATGTGCTACCAAGAAGTTCAGTGTGAAGTATGGTTTATACATCTCCAAAGGCTGTTTGTTAGGAAGTGATTGGGGAGAATTAGTGAAAGGATATGAAACATTTTAGCTGTAAGTCACTAGTTCAAATCCTCTCAATGACAGAAGTGAATTAGGACCTAAAGTGCTGGAACTGATGGAGTTGGTGCAACGGCTGATCTCAAAGTTATGTATGTGCTTAACAGCTTTATTGGACAGAGGTTGCAAAGTCAATGTTATTTGCTTGCCCATATGAAATAAGTTGATGTCCTTGATTCAATCCCACTAAGTCAGCACCAAAGGATTAAACAGCAATGAAATGCTTTTGCACATCTGGTGCTTCTCCTGCTGGAGTATGGCTGAGTGACAGGCAGGGGAAAGCCATACCTGTCTTGGGTAGAGAGGATTTTAGTCTCCAGCACTGTAAATCTGGCACCTGTCACAAGCACTAAAGCTCACATCACACAGACAAACCTGGGGCTTTGTTTTTTCTTAAATGTTTTCACAGCTACATCTAATCAATATAGTTTTCTCTTTGTTGTAGGAAGAAGTAGTTATTAGCTTTCTGTCCAACACAAGCACACTGTCAAGCTGGCCTAGAATTCTGAAGAAGAAAAACAGTTTTGCCTAAGTTAATCAGTGCCTTTCGCCAAACTCAAACAATTATTGAGATTACAAAAAAAAAGAAAAAAAAGGAATTAATGTTGCATATCTTCATTTTATTACAAGGAAACACTAAGGCAGTCACAGAAAGTCCAGAGAGATCCTGGTCAAGCATTCATCAAGGTAACACTTTCAGGATTACTTGGGTGGAAATATATATTCATTGTAGGATTAAACAGTAATGTTACAGTTTTGTGATTTGCCTCTGGAGAAGGAAAGGAGATCAAGAGCCTTTATCATGTTCAGGTGCAAGCCACAGGAAATTAGGCTTGCTTTATAGACCATGATTTCCTGACTACACAAGTATAACAATAATTAGAAATCTTGGGGAGGAGATTATATACTGCAAATGTAGTTGTTTACCTGTACATTCTTATTGTGAGATGAGTTTTCCAATACTATTAGTTATCCTGTATATTTTCTCTAGCTGAAAAAGGAAGAAAAATTCTACATATAAGACTTCATATTTCTAAAGCTGTATGGTTCATGAGGCCAAGTAGATGCCATAGGGTAATAAAGGAAATTAATTACCATACAACAGATGGCAAAATCAGAATATAATTTAATGAAAATTCAGGAAACAGTGTCATTTATATGGATAGGACATTGGTATATCTGTATACATGTGAGTATGTATTTATATATATATATATATATGTGTGTCACTTGTATCTATATTCCATTTTCTGTAGCTTCTTGATGGAAAAGTTCATGTAGGTCTGCACCAACATAGCATCCCAAACTCATGCTGTCCTTAG
Organism: Corapipo altera; assembly: GCF_003945725.1. Lineage (NCBI taxonomy): Eukaryota > Metazoa > Chordata > Aves > Passeriformes > Pipridae > Corapipo > Corapipo altera. The sequence continues at coordinate 6,496,944 of NW_020884883.1, read as the reverse complement.
AAGACAAATCCAGTGAAATTAAAAAAGACCCCACTAACATAAGGAAGAAGATATATATATGAAATTATACTTGGCCTATAAAAAAACTGAGCATGTAATGTATTCTAAGATAATGTTATCTGACTTCAAAGCATCTGAAAAGATTTTCAATGAAAACCAGAAAACCAGAAATACTATTTAAAGGTGAAGAGATAAACCAAGCTCTGTAGAATCAAACTTGAGATCATTCAAATCACTCACAGATAACCAAAAGATAGAAATGCCAAAGGCACATTTCCTATTTAAGTAGTAGCTACCAAAAGTGTATTGATGACCACAGCACTTATTTGTTGTACCTAACACTCATGAATGTTATCAGATTTTCATGCACTGTGTGGTATTGCGTTTAGAAAATATGCAAATGTAACTCAATATATCATGTCCAACAAACTAAGACAGCCTGTCAGCTTCCCATGTGTTACCTTGCAAGACTGCTTTAGTTCAGCTGAACTGTTAGATTGTCTTAGAAATACATTGTGTGTATTATTTAGACACATGCCACCAGCAATAAGACACTTTAGCATAATTGACAGCTGCTTTATCATGCAATGAATGGCAAGGTGTACATCAGAGATAGACAGTCTTCAACAAACAGACATCCTTGTACAGACTAATGGTAAGATTTCTCCAGAATAAAGGGTGAAGTTGTATTAAAATTCTATCTGATTAGATTAATCAGAGAGTTTGAATTGAGAAGGTAAGCTCTAATAGCTTCCCTTCCTATGATTACTATATCATTAGTTGTTAGGGTTTGATATTTCACAATACAGATCTCATTGTTCACTATATTTTACTTGGTTTTAATATTAATTTTGAGCTAATCATGATATATGTAAGACAGGATTAATTTCACCTTCTCCAACGATCTAGTATCTAGATATCCACTCATGTCACCTCAGAGTTCATTATCACTCTCTGGAGGGCAATATAGGCTATCTGCTTTGGGTACCATTTTCTCACATGAAGCAACCTGAATGATGCACTTTGGTAGTCCCCTAACTTTTAAATGGCTAAAGTGAGATGAATATTACCCATAGAGACAACCCCTTCATCCTTTGAAGGTGAAAATGAGATGACCTCTACAAAAAGAACTCATTTAAACTCAGGTTTATAGAACAAGGATGAAATAAATACTGGTACCTTTCAAACTATTGAGATTTTCACTACCATCCTTAACTGGAGACAGGAGGTCACCCTGAGCCTCAGTATGAAAGGTCATCACACACTCCCCATCTTTCCTGGTAACAACATCAGACATGAAGAGAACTGTAACTGTTATATTGATTACAGTATATTGAAATCAAATTTTTCATCCCTTTTTGGCAACAACAGTTTCTAATGAGTGGTGGAATTAACAGTAATGAGGACTGAGACCTCCCTGAGCCTAATAGCTTTCATATGTACCCCATTTATAAACAAAGATACATTACTGATATTAAAACTATTCGGAAAGTATACTGAACACCGCATTACTGAAAGACAATGAGAGAAAAACATAACTCATTACAGTGGGAGTTAGTAAATGACATAAAATTTCATGCTGGACTCAATTTAGAATTTAATTGGGAGGGGTACGGGGTATGGTGAAAAGTGCAAATGATGCCTCATGAACTGATAATGTTTTAGGATTAGATATATAATTAAATATGACTTGTATATTGGGATTACATTATTTTGTTTTCTTTTAATAGCTCCCAAAGAAATTTTGTATACTTCACAAGTAATAAAATTATTTTCACATTAGTCAATACTACAAAGTGAGAAGCTCAAAAATACTGATGACTCTGAGGTACATGCCTATTCCCTCTGCTGGAAGGAGATCTTTCAGTGACAAATTGAAAGAATTCATCTAATTTTTTCTGCATAAGACAAGAAATACTAAAATGATCCATGGCAATAGTTGTAGTGGAGGTGAAAATCATCAGGTGACTGACAGTGAGGAGCAGCCAGGTCAACTTTTTAACAGTTGCAAGTAGATACACAAAGATACTTCCTCCTTGCCTTGAATTCCCAGAGGAGATTTCCAGTTGTGTTACAAACAACTCTTGGAAATACTGCACAATCTGGACCCATTTTCCTGAGAAGCCTTGAACAGAAGAATTAAAAGTCATACTAACAGGACCCTGTTGCTGTGGCTCTGCACTGTGGAACACCCAGCACCTAGAAAAAGATATTTAGCTCTTACAGCTAGGGAAATAATTCCTACTTATGAGGAAGCTCATGCATCAGATTCATTTTAGAGAAAATATGAAAGTCTGTATTTCAGATTTGTCTCTCTCATTCAATTGTATCAGGAGTTCCATACCAGCAGTTCTTTGTGCCAGGAAAGAAAGTACAAATGTTGTCACTGATTCAGTTAACCTGAGGTTGGAAAATAATCTTTGTGTTACATGTGGTTTATGAATATTTGTTTAAATTATTTTAATGAATTTTTATCTGGATACAGTATGTCCAATTCAGAATAGATTAATTCTCAGCTAAGACAGGAGAAGAAAATTATCAAAAGGAAGGAAAGATCATCCAATTGTCATCACTATTAGTGGGTTTGATGAAATTTGGTGTCTTGTAGTTTGTTTTATGTAGAAAGACAAATAAATGATGAAGAAAATACTGGTTACAAAAACACCTTATAATCCTGTTTCCTCAAGCATGACAAATCTGAACACAAATTTCACCATTCACGGTCATCACAGTCTTTATCCAGCTTCCTACTAAAATACCTTATCCTACATCCTATCACTGCAAGCATGGCCCCTAGAGCCATGGAGGAGTTACCATTCCAGCTGTACCAACTCTCTTCTCTTCCTCTGTCTGGGCATTTCTCCTTGTTTTTTCAAAATCCAAACAAATCTATTCAGATAAAGACTATCCCTGAGTTGCCTTACATTTGTCTCCAACTCGGACAGAGTTTTTTGTCTATATTTTGTTATTGGAGATTTCTGTTACTTTGGTTTCCTTCTCCTTTAACAGGTTAATGACTTTTTAAAGTTATCTTAAGTGAAAGGTAGTGGTTAAACCTAATAGTTCTACTGAATTTTAATCCAGGCTATAACAATGTTTTAAGACTTTCTAAAAGTAAGTTTAAAGTTTTACAGGGCTATTAAATGTTAACCTGGCCTTTGACAGCAAGAGTGTGGTTTCATCAGCTCACACTGCAAAGAATTAAGAAAGCTGGAGTGCAGCACAAACTTCCCATTCCCACTCATATCCACCAGTACTCCATTTAGGTTTTAAATACTGATTACATATTATTGTGAGATCACTGGAAACCACTGGGAATCCCACCAGCAATCCTGTTGACCTCCATCACCTCTCTCGCTGCTCTAAAAAAAATTGGTATCAAATGTTTCTCCATCTTTCTGATAAACTTGACAGGTTCATTACCACTTTTTAGCTTGCTAAAGTTCAAAATAAAAGTAGTCATATAAAATTGTTAGGCAGACTATTCAATTTCATTCATACTACTATATAGTACTACGTTAACAGACATAGTATTGCACAAATATGCTAACAGTTTTTCAACTTGAACTGCTGAAATTAAAGCAAAGAGAGGTGTATTTGGACACGTTTTATGCCAGTACAGAATGATGTCCTAGAATAGTTCTCTGTCAAACTCAGCTTTTAATAGAAGTGGTTGTGGAGCTCTCTTCATCTAGTAGGCTGACAGGTCTGGTTTTAAGTTTCATCCTGTCATGCTTACTTATAATCCTTGTGCCAAAATAAACCATTCCTTTCAGCCATGGTATTTCCGTTTTGCAAATAATTGTGATCTGTTACTATACCCATCTTAAGTCTCATTTGATCAGTCTAAATACATCTATATTTCTTTCCCTCTTTCTTTGTAAAGTAATTTTTCCAGTGTCTTCTCCCTCTACATTATATTTTTCTGAATTATTTACAATTCATCAGTATCATTCCAATTTTAAGTTTGCCCAGGGTTTTACACAGTTTTTATTAATGAAATATCTAGTAGAGAGATCCACAAATTGCTTACATGTCAAATAGAATGATAACTGTTTTATATGTAACGCATATGAGGGACATATCAACAGTACAAATCATCATGGAAAAGAATTAAATTTTATCCTAATTTAGTAATTGATCCCAGAATAAATTGATAAGACCAGTTTCCTGAGTATTATACAAGAAAAATGTTTATGTCTGCTCAAGTCAGTGATTCCCAAACTCTAGGTCACAGCTGTGAGCAATTAGCATTAGTGGGTTCATGAGCCCCATAGAAATATGACAGGCAGGGTGAAAAAAAAGTTTTGGGAGCCATTGATCTAACATATACCTACCACGTCTTCCAAAACTCAAAGGAACACTGCAATGAACAGTGTTTTAATGGTTCTCTGTTCCCCACCAAACCCCAGCCCGAGTTAGGGCAGTCAGAGTCTGGTCCAGCTCCTTCCTGGTGGCTGTATTACTTGGAGCACAGAAAGAGCATAAGGGTCACATGAATTGTCTTCCACTTCTCACATACTTTCATCCATTCTTTTGTACCCCTTTTCCTCAGACATTTCATTTCCACTGGAAAACACAATACTGATTTTTTAGGAAAAACACCTACTTGGTGTCTGCTCTGGCCAACTCAGAGAAGGGACAACAGGATAAATGTTGTGACACATGGGAAGGACATCAAGTCTCAGCATGCCTCATCCTAGATGTTTCTTGGTACACAGAAAAAAAATCTGTAGGGTATTTATATCACTTTTCATTATATCCCTTGGGGAACAAGCTCTGTTAAGTATGTTAATAATTTACCTATATAATGGTTCTTCAAGTCCTGCCTTCCCTTTTATTTTTCTATACTTATGATTCACATGAACCCTGAAATCTATAGAAACCTGAGTTGTTTTAATTTTCTTTGAAAATTAATGGGGCTCATCTATAGGAAGGATTCTTTGCCTTACACTTGAGCTTCCATCACTGCATAGACATATAATAGCCTTACATGAGCTCACATAACCAGAATTTCTCCAAAAAAGATCACATAAAAGGCAAGCACAAAAATACCTTATCTTTATCATTCTCCTGCTATGAGACTCTCTCTCTAAATGTCCTGATTCCTGACTGTACAGGAATCTGTACTAAACCTTCTGTTAAGTTATTTAAGCTATGTAAAAAAAAAAAAAAAAAAAAAAAAGATTGGTACATTTTAAGTTAAATTAACCCATAAAGTCAAGTTCACAACCAAATCATGTCCCTAAGTACCACATGCATGGTCTTTTAAAAACCTCCAGGGATGGTGACTCCACCACTTCCCTGGGCATTCCGTTACAGTATTTGACAACTCTTTCCATGAAGAATTTTTTCCTAATTTCCCATCTAAACCTCCCCTGACACAACTTGAGGCCTATTCCTCATGTCCTATTGCTTGTGATCAGGAAGAAGAGGCTGATCCTCACCTGCTACAACCTCTTTTCAGGCAGTTGTAGAGAGCAATAAGGTCACGCCTGTGACTCCTTTTCCCCAGACTAAACAACTCCAGCTCCCTCTGCCACTCCTTAACAAACTTGTGCTCCAGACTCTTCATCAGCTTTGTTACCCTTCTCTGGACATTCTCCAGCACCTCAATGTCTTTCCTCTAGTGAAAGGCCCAAAACTGAACATAGTCCTCAAGTTGCGGCCTCACCAATGCTGAATACAGGGGAACAATCACTTCCTTAGTCCTGCTGGCCACACAATATTTGATCCAGACCAAGATGTCATTGACCTTTTTGGCCACCTGGGCACACACTGGCTCAGGTTCAGTCTCTGTCAATCAGCGCTCCGAGGTCCTTTTCCACTGGGTAGCTTTCCAGCCACTCTTCCCTCAGCCTTTCATTGAATGGGGTTGTTATGACCCAAGTGCAGGACCCAACACTTGTTCTTGTTGAATCTCATACCATTGGCCTCAGCCGTTGATCCAGCCTGTCCAGATCCCTCTACAGAGCCTTCCTACTCACCAGCAAATCAATGCTCCTACCCAGGTGGTATCATCTGGAACTGACTGAGGGTGCATTCAAGCCCCTCATCCAGATGATTGATAAAGATATTTGTATCTTTAAAATACAAGGAATACCATTTATTTCCTGGAGAGGTCTGTATTTCCTTATCTGTATTTCCCATGAGCATTGCCTAGCATAACAGAGGTCAGTTAAAGCTTGAAAATATTGTCATTTGAACATTTCATAGTAAAAAGAACTACTTGTTCTTAAAATAAAGCTTTTGTACAGTTATTATGCCCTTATTAGCCTAGATACTTTCACAAATTTTTTTGATCGTTTTTCTTCTTTTTCCTGATTTATTTAATTTGCTGCCTTTTTTTTTTTCTTCCCTGCGACACTGAATGATCTAAAGGGGTCTGGAATGTTTTCTCACTTTTTCCATTTTCATTCTGACACTTTGTAATTTTTCAAAACTTCCTCTACTAAGAGAAAGCAAGTAAAATGAAACTCTGTAACTTTGTCACTCTATAACTTTTCGAAAAGGTAAAAAAGGTATTTAAAATGTAACAGGGAGACAGAATTACAGAGTTTCAGTTTTCTGTTGTTTTACACTTTTCCAGAGGTAAAGAGGTTTTTAAATTTACATAGGTGTAAAAAGGAAAATGTAAAAAATAAGGATTAGGGAGCATAGGAATCACAGTTTTAATGTATGTCTTGTAGAAATGAAAAGTTGTGGGGCAAAAATATAGGGCAAAGAAAGGATAAAAGTCAGATCTGAAGCTATGCAAAGAAAATTGTATTATTTTGTGCACTGTAAAATAAAACACAATTTCCATTTGTTTCATTATTTATGTATTTTCTTAATAAATACAGTCTCCCTTATGACTAATATCCATGGGTCAACTCGAAAGCAGCCTACAAGGTCCCAATTCAGAAAAGTGCAGATCCATATTTATCTTTACATTTACCAGGTTGCAGTTTCTGGCACTTGGTCGGAGGCTGTAAATAGTAGTGAAGCTCATTTTGTGAAGGAGACAGAGCATTCTCAGACCTCAGCTGTGAACACACTTCCTCAGGCACTAAATTTAAACAGGAATCTCATTACACTCTACCCCAATATGAAGACGCGTTTCTTTGATGCTGCCATGATTTATACAAATAACTGTAGTACAGTAAATATTGTTTTGCTTATTTTTGCTTTGTCTGCCCCCATGAATCTTGTGCTCAGTGTTGATGGTCCGGTTCCAGCAGTAGAGACAGGGATCTCCACAATCCCAAGGACAGAGGATCTCCAAAGGCTCTGCTCAAGAGCTGCAGCCTGAGAAAGGTGCCAGACACAGATCTCTCATAGAAAAGCAATTTTTCCAGGAAGAAACTATACAAATGATGTAACTTTGTGCTAAGCATAGTGATCGAATTGATGTAGCGACCCTCTTTTGTAACCTTGCTTAATTACCAGAAAACTAAGACGTTTGTTTTCCATGGCACTCCCCTGACCACAGCTGAGCATGTTGCATAACCATCCCCACTGGTGTTGGGGGAATCTCCTGTCTCAGCACAGGATTTTAATCCCTGCAGTGTTAGGCAGTTTCCTGACACCAAAAGCACTTTACCTCCTCAGCAGGGACCTACGTGGGTTTAGATATTCTGAATCTCACCTGAAATCTGGAAAATCCAAGAGATGCAGGCATCTAAATCCCGAATTGATTTTTAAGATTGGCATCAGGAGAGTGTTCATGGGGCAGGAAGGCTGGTTCCCTAAGGCTCACTCTGTGGCCTGGGGGGGCTGGGAGTGGTACCCTCATGCAGAAATCTCCCTCTTAAACTGTTGGAGCCCAAACACACACAGCCTCTCTATACCAAATCCTTACAGCATACGTGCCTGCTGGGACTGGGGGAGTATTTCTGTCTTGTATTTGAAAACAAACCCCAAACGTAGTAATGTGTGGCTCTATAAAAAGAATGTATGAAAACGACTGTATAGAGTTGGATTTTTTAACTTTATTCTGTATATATTAGCTGCAAATATAAAGAAAGAAATACAGATGGGAGGTATGTATTAGTTTTTCTGATAACAATGCTTGTTGCATTTACCTGGGAAACTGGAAAGACCATAGGAGATGATTCAGATTATTGGGTAAATAATGCATGTTTAAGAATATGACCCGAACTGTTCCTTTTGCTGGTTCTTCATTTTGTTGAATGATTTATTCATAGCATGTCTGTGAATCCAGTCCCTTCTGTGGATGATGTCATCTTCCTCATGTATTACACATGCTGCACCCCAGGGAAAAAGGCAGCAACATGTCGCACCTCCTACATTTCTCATTCCTCTTAGTGCATATAGTTTATATACATATTTGTTTAAACTGTCACCAAAACATCTATTAAAAATGTACTTTTATAGAAAAAGCGGCAAAAATTACAGATGCCTGTTCAAGTTTATTTTCTCTATTATTAACATTTCAGATAGCAGGCGAACTATTCTGTTTGTGTCATTTATGTAAGCCTTGTTTGCAAAGAATTCCCATAGTACTTTACATGTCAGATGGCTAACACTTAGCTTTGGAGAGATTAATCAATTCAAAACTAAATGGTGATAACATGAAATAATAGGAAACAGGCTGGAAAACAAAAACAATCACCACACCCACCCCCCAACAAGAAAACAAACAAAACCCCAAACAAACAAAACCACCACAAAAAAAACCCACTGAAATCCACCAAAAACCTAAAACAACCTGCTGCTGCTTTCCCAACAAAAAAGAAGAAGGTTCTTAATCTGTCTAGTTTTTTCAGTAAAAGGTAATTTTAAGGTTACTTTATTTACAATTGGTTGTACTTCTTATATATGTGAAATATGTAAACCTTTGAATCACATCACAAAGTTAATGGAAAGGAAGAGGATGAAAAATAATTAGAATAATTTTCTGTATTTTGGAGGCAACTTATTTCTGTACATTGCACTGGGAAATCCATCCCAAACATCAATCTCCCAGTGGAGCACAATAAAAGCACCTCTTGGGAGGCAAGGAAAATTTCCAGCCCCTGCTAACTTTTGTGAGCTGGGAATCGATGACTGTCCCTTAGCAGATAAACTGTGTCTTCCCTTGAAGAAAACATTTCTATTCCATTCCCATCCTGCCAGTGTTTACCAGATACTCCCTCTATTTCAAGGCTTGTCAAAACTTACCACATAATTAAGCTTTTTTTTTCTGTAGCTGTAACATACAAGGCATCTTATATAGACAGAATTAAGTGCCTGCTTTAAACCACAATTCATCTAAACTAAACTGAAAATAACTTTTATAATAATATTTTTATGTGTGGTACTTCAAGTACCTGCTTTATGTTTCACACAAAGGACAAGAATTCTGAATTCTAAGAATTTTTTTCAAAAGCCTTTTTGATATATATTACCTCCAACATAACTTACAAGCAGAAGGACATTAAGACAAATGAGAGTGGTTTGTACAGAGAGGAGACTCTCAGAAACAAGATGCATTAAGAGGTTCTTTGAGGAGAACTTAAGACAGACAAAAAAAATCATGGAATTATTCAGGGAGTATGGGTTTGACTATCTATCCTAATATAAGGTATGCAGTAAGTAGCTTCTGACTCAGTGCAATATTCTAGAAAAGTGGTCATTGGACCACCTAGTGAATATCTCTTTTAAATCTTCTGTACCTGAAAATATTAGATTAAAAATTGATTAGTGTTTTACTTCTTAAATATTCATAATGTTATGTATTTATGTATATATATATATATATATTTATAGATACACTTCAAATTTTATAAAGTAAAAATATTTGTGACGATAACACTGATGTACTGACCAAGGGAGCATTCTCTCCTCAGGACAGTGAATCAACTTTACTGATTTAAGTTAATATTTAAGAAAGGAAAATACTTAATGATTCTCCATCATCTCCAGATGAATTGATTTCTTTTTCTAAGAGTGTAGTTTATGAAAATATTGTCTAAACTAACTGTGAGAGTGCTAAAAGAACATACACTGTTCTTATGTATAATTTAAAAAGCAATTTCAAGGCTCCAGTTCTATAGCTGTTCAACATATAAAATTCTCACTCAGCTCTACAGTTGGAGGAGATTCAATAGAAGTGATTCTACAATTGATTTCAGTAGGTGTTTTGACTAAAAGGGAAGAACAAAATTGGCCAACAATATTTGTAAAGTGCTTTTGAATTCTTGGGAGTGAAGGCACTGCAGTGTAAATTGTTATCATTTTTATGAGCTGGAGCACTCATTCCATCCCGAATTCTCTAAGAAATTTCTGAGTTTTAAAAAATTTGTATCCACAGTCTCATTCTTTGATCCCCCTTTTAAGAATGAGTGCCCATGTAAACAGGACTGCTACAGCTGTAGAACTGACACTGTATATAATGAGAGGCAGTACACACCAGTAATAGAGCAGAAGATGTTTCAGGGCAAATTCCTTTTTGCTTTGCCTTTAGCCTCATGATTTTTGCATTCCAATCATACACAGTGCTGACAGTTTCTATCTGATACTACTCCATAGATTGAGTTCAAGGTTTTCTCCAAAATTCTAGGGGCTTATTGTCTAAATCCTGCAGAAACAGGGTTTATAACCTGTAGCTACATCCATGTTAGTAAATTAAACTAAAATCTGTTCCCTGGCTCAGAGGCCAGCTGGCATGATCTGCCCACATCTATGCTGTTCAAGTCTCTTACTTCCCAAAACGGAGTGTCTGAATCCAAACTGCCTATTGGGAATGATCTTTGGCCCATAATAATTTCCAAATTGTTCCAGTGATTTTTTGGAAGAGTGCTAACATTCACCAGCCAAAACCACGTCAGGGATTTTGTCTTCTAACAATTTAACAATACTGACAGCTGAGTTCCAGTGCCTGGACTTTGTGCAGACTCTGTTTTAATTTCTTAATCTAGGTGTGCTTTCTGTCTCTTCCCTTTCTCTTTCCCAAGCACATGCTTTACTTAAGGATACCAATATCAGCGGAAAGACTTTGTCATCTGTTGTCAGAATAAAACCATTTACTCATTTGAGGTCTTGAGTGGACAGAGAAGTCTAATGTGAAATCCTGAACCAGGTATTGGGGTTGCCAAACACATCCCATTTTTTTAGCAAAGCCGTAGACAGCTCCTCACCCAGCACGAAGGCTGAGTTCAGAAAGCCACAATGGATGTCTAGCTGATACCAGGTGTCTAACTTCTAGGTACTGTACCACTTGGTACACAAGCTCTCATGGGAGTATATTTATTAAAAAGAATTTGAATAAAGTAGCAGATGCAATTTTTCCTGCATTATTCCTTTACTTTGCATGATTGATTCAGTGGCTTTTGTTTAATTGTATTTGTGCATTAAAGATTGTGATATCTACCAATATTTATGTGTTTATTTCTATTAAAAAATACATGCTCAAGAGGTTGGAGGGAGAACATATGTGCAAGAGACTGACACAGGGAAAGCAAAGACATATATATATTTGTGGAAAACTATTGCTATAGTCTTCTCCAATGTCTTTATAAATACTTTCCATTTTTATGGGACTTTGTATATATTTTTGCTTGTCTTCCAAATGCAAAATACATTTGTGGAAACATGATACTTACATCTGACTGATTAATATAGTGGAAATACACAAAAATGTCTATTCCCAAAAAAGCTCTTCTTTAAGGCAGAGAAGTCTCAGGTCATCATGGCTACATCAACATTTACATTTCAAACAGGCAGTTATCTGGGGGAAATGGTGGTAGTATTTTTGCTGTTATTTCTCCTTTCACAGACATTAATACTCAACCATTCTACACTTTTTTTTTTTTTTTAACTCTTCTATCAAAATTTTAAAAGGCTGTGAAAAGATTATCTTAAAATTTAATGAAACTCCAGGGACAACACTTCAAGTCCAACAGATGAAAATCTTCTGAGGTTATCAGGACTTTAAGTTATAGGTTTGAATGGACACTACATTCTAGCCATTTAGAGCGCCCAGCCAGCAAGCATTTTAATGAAAATCCAACTACAGATGTATCTGCCTGTGTTAAGTCTGTAATGATGCAAATGTGTTTGGGTATCTGTATGGGTCTTTGTTACCTATACTCCATGTTTTCTTGTACTTCTTCTAGGGTTAGATCTAATATTCAAACTTGAGAACATATTCAAAATTGAAATGCCAAGTATTTTTTTTCCTCAAACAAATGGTTCTACCCTTTCTTTCACATAAAACTGAGCCAACATCCAAGCAGCACAATATCTTCACAATGATAATTTTAAGATGTGATAACTTGTGGTTTACTTATACAAAACCACTTTCAAACACTGGATAGGAAAGAGTCCCAATGTGTCATGCAGAAATTCTCTCTGGCATTAAGACCTGGCACAGAAGAACTGAAGGTCAATTTTCAATGCAGTAACAACTGCTCAAGAGGAATCAAAGAGAAGACTTCAGCTAGACACATTTGAGACAGCATGGAGATGACCTTAGTCTGTTCTAGTTCGTCTTTAGTTAACTATGACGGGACTTACATAAAAAAAACTTTACAGGAATTAAAACAAACAAACAAACAAAACACCCCCAAATAACAAAACCAAATATCATGGAATACTCTCAGAGTATTGTTTCAAAACCTTCTAAAATACCTTAAAAATGCTATTTAAAGCTTTTTTGATATGTACAGAAAGGATAGTGGTATGATGGCTGTATATAAAGATTTTATTTCATTGATTTACAATGATCAGCTTAAACTTCCTATGTTTACTATGACATGTCGCATTCAAACCCTTCACATTAGTTACACTTCCCATTCATACAAAAATATACTACAACAGACTACTGAAATTATACAGATTGCTTTCAGTGTTCTCAGTAGGTCTGGTAAGTTAAACAGAAATCACTTGTAATCCAAGAAGTGTTTTTTGGAGAAAGGAGCTATTCAGCTAACTGTTAGGATAAGGAAATAAGAGGAATAATGGGTAGAGCTGTGCTTGAGAGTCATACAAAATTATCTGCAACATTTCATTTATTCAATTGACTCTCCCCAGGTATAAAGGTTTCTATCAGCTACAGATGAAGTTGATTAGAATTTTTCTATTATTTCCTGGATATTAAGATTAACCAACACCCCCCCCAGCAGAAAGGAAGGTATTTTCAGTAAATATTTTCAACTGTAGGTAAACTTGCAAAAATACAGATGTTAAATACAAGCCTGAAAAGTGTCTTCTACATTTTTTGAGATATGGGAATATGTCTACTGGCAGGAGCTCTAGAAGGTTAGTTTCAGCAATAGATGGCTTGTCAATTACAAATTTTGAACTTGTAACAATATAACTCCATCATTCCTATGAAACAATATTTAATATACAACAAACTTTCACCACATAAACACATTAAAAACACCTCTTTATAGTTCCAAGAATTGATTACAGGGTGCTCATAAAAACATTTTTGTAACTAGAATCTTAATACAGAATGATGATTTTTTTATGCTAAAATACATTTAGATGGTAAATTGTTTGTAGAAAAGATGCAGAAAGAAATGGGGTTTGCTGGCATATAATCCATGTTATTTCATTCTTTCCTGGTCAACTTTAAAGCAAAATAAAAACTGTTTGTCATAAAATACCTTATTGTTTTACCCAGAGTCTTAACCAGAAAAAAAAGGAAGTTAACTGGCTTATTCTCTGTTTCAGTGTTTCTCAGGTGTGCCCAGAACAGCACTTAGTACACACGACCTTGACCATAACTATTTGTTGAGAGTTTTTTGAAAGATATAACTTTCCCATTGACTTTCAGCTTTAGGTCCCCACAGAATGAAGAGTGGATTCACTATAATAGCTGAACTGCATTTACCAAATTCAATACTAGAAAAGAAAAATCCACATAAAACCATGTAGGAAGATTGATCACACAATTTTATTAGAGTCTTTCGAACAATTGCATTATGTTGTTCCTTTATTTAAAAACTCTTGCAAAAAAAGACATTGGAGTGGACTGGTTTCAACCCTGAGCATTAACACTGCATATCAAGTACTGTAGTAAAGAAGCTGGTTAAGTTTGTAGCACTAGCACAAGTCACTGATATTAATCCTCTAGGTGATCAGGTTTTTACAAAAAAAATACATAGTTTTCAATAAATAATGCTTAATTTTACAACTTTGATACAGCAATGTCATACACTGTTTTGACACATACTAAACTCTGCATGCTATATAGTCTACTAGAAGACAAAACTTTGCCATGCATTTTCTTTTTTCTAGTGCTAGAAAACACTTTGTCCTCCAGTGCATTGCCTCAAGCAGCCTTACCATCTTCCTTCTCTCACAGCAATAGGCCGTGCACTGGCATGCAAAAACCTCAAGAAAAGGTTTCCCCCCCACCATCACTCAGACTTCTAAACAAAAGTACTTTTCAGCTTTTCCCCCCAAGACCTGGAGTGGCTATGAAAACTAATTTCACGTGGCCTTGAAAAGTCTTTGAAATTACATATTTTAAAAGTGTCATGCTTGAAAAACTGCTCTAAAACATTCAATTTCCCCCACCTGTAGCCATCATGCAACATCATTGAAATGTTGTAACCATCAAAAGTCCCACACTGGAAAACAGGCCTCCATTTTAAAACAGCCCACCAAAAATTATAAGGAAAGAAGAAAAAAAGTATCACAGCATTTATGTAAAGACTCCAAAACGCCAAGATATGTACAAGAGCAAAACCAGATACAAATTGTAAATGAACTAACAATGGCATATAACTCTTCTCCCTGGCTTTGCCAGGAGTTGAGGCAAGTTGGTTTTGGAGATAAGCAGGATGATGGAAACAAAAACAAATTGTGACAATGGGAGTTCCCGGATTAATCATTATTACTTGATCAAATTTCTTCAAGTAGTAAATCAATGTCTTGATTTTCCTGGAAGGTGAATTACCAAAATCTGAAGACCTGTTTAATAATTCTAAATCAGATCTGTTTCTAAACTTTCACAAATCTTAGAAATTTGGCACCTTTGCGCTTTTTCGTTCTGCAAGATTGCACTTCACAGAAAATCCAGATGTTGGAACTTAATCACAAAAGAAGAAATTTGATTAATTAATAAGGATTGAAACCTCCATTCTCACACTTCCAGGTTGTTGTTCATCATTGAAAACCATTCACCCCTTCTTATCCATATTGCTTTAGGGGTTTCCTTATATCTACAGAAGTCATTCCTTTTAAATTGCTGTCAATCACAATTTTCTAAGAGATTTTAAAATATTCCTATCTTTGCACTGGCATAAGTATTGGGTTTTCTAAGAGAATCTTCCCCAAAGAAGGTATTACTTCTATATATGAAATATTATGAACTTTTGTTTCCCTTTTTGTAAGTCATTCTACACTTTCTGCACATTTGTGCTTTATATTGAATATAAAAATAGGTCTTTAAAACTCTATTTACTTTAAACTTACTAGAAAACTACTTGCTTGTGAAATTCTCTTACAAATTCACTGCATCCATGTAGAGAAGATAAAACTAATTAGGCAGTTAATTGGTATAGGTAGTGTGCAAAAAAATTAAGAAAAACAAAAACAATCACAGTCTTGGATGTGAGTGAGGGGAAAGGAAATAAATCAAAGGAATACAACTGTATAGTAGGGGAAATGTAAGGCAACTCATTGTATTAAGTTTTTGTTGTTTATTTTTTCCTGGCCATGCTTACAAATGAAGGTTAGGAGAAAAATAAGACACCTATCCTGCCAGCAGCCCTTACGGCAAAAACTCCCATTAAGCTCAATGAGAATTTTTTATTTTTATTTTTAACCAGAGAAGGTTTAAGGCCTTACTAGGCAACAATTGTGAAGATGTAAAATGGGACTTCATGAACTGTGTTGAATATCAAACACCTAAAATTTATATGGCCCTGACTTTGACCCCACACCAGTTTTCCCTTGGTGTAACAACAGAGTTGCACTTTCCTCAAAAAGGCATGAGCAAAGAAGGATCATACTGCACGCATGCAAATCACATTCAATAAACTTGAAGAAGTTTCATCTGAATGTCAGTGAATGCCTAAAGAGCATGTAGCACTTAAGAGTGGAATGAGTCTTTCTACCACATTTGCAAAAGACTGCACTTAAAGGAAGAAAATATTTCTTCATTGTGGTTCTTTTAAAAGGAAGAGAGAAAAAACATGATAAAAACAACAAAAGAGGAAAAATGGTAAGTTTGTAAAAAATGTTCACTTTTAAAATAAAAAGAATCAGCATGTCTGATTATGTTTTTTACATTGAGTTGACATCCTCAGTGTTAGCAAGCAAATTGTCTTTCAACATAGAAAAGTTCATTTTTCTCCCTCCTATCACTGAGTTCTATTACATGTAGAGTAGTACTGTACAGAAACAAATGTAAGGAATGTGGGGAAAAAGGTCATGGGAGATACTAGGCCTGCAACAGGACTGCTCTAGCATGTCAACAGATTCCTATGCACACTAAAAAATAAAAACGAAAGAGAAACAGAAGGTACAAATATTATTACCTATGACAAAAGCAAAAAAAATAAATCCAGTAGCTTAGCAGATGCTATCATTTATTAGAAGAGTGTTTTTTACTCTCACTGAGATCAGCAGGAGCTTAGGCATTCAACAGCATCAAACTTCAGCCCTAACTATGTAGTGGTTTAAACAGAACACCACCTAATTTTTCCTTGAGCAATGTGATACAATAAACTCTAAAATAAAAACAACTCAACTGCTTGGTCAAAAAAAATTTTTTCCCTGCACCATATACCTTCACTCAAAATATTCCTCTGATAGAGTACTGTATAATTCGCATCTAGAAGAAAAAAAAAGATATACTTTTGAGTGGGCATTATATTCTTTGACTAAAGTAGACCTGTTGCTGTTTTAAAATATGCCTGATTGCTCTATACTTAGATCCTTTAAATCAGTTATCCTTGACTAATATTTTAAATGGTAATTTTAAAAACAGCTTCCAAAAATATATGCAAGTCAAAATTTTTGTAGGTTGAGACACAGACCTTATTACAATGCAAACTAAATGCAGCCTTTATTTGACCATAATCATTCATAACTCATTGAACATCTGTAAAGCACAAATGTTTAATGACACTGCCTATTATCACTTTAATAAATAAGGATGCATATCAGAAGAAAGGGACTGAAAGAACAAGTCATCCCAACCTCATGATAGCTTGAAGAATTACTAAGAGAATTTTGGCTCAGTTTTAAGACTTAGAACCTGATCAACTTACTCCATCACCCTAGTCCAAAACCGGATTTTCGATAGCAGGATAGTGAATGGTTAGGCTAGACCACTTCAGTGTATCTATTTTCTTTCACTCTTTTGCCTTAGAAGAGATAAATGTCATTTGTTTTCAATCTGATTTCTAAGTTATTACATGGAGAACACACTAATCATTTGAGACCAAAAACTGAAAATTCAAGAAACTCTGTTTTATTGAGGACTATCCATTGCCAAGGATATCTTGTGTATTGTAATTAAGTTTGTTTTAAAACACAGTTTCTCATAAAAAATTATCACAATGCAAGACATAAATTTGAGTTCCCAGATATGCTATATCTCTTTTCTGATAGCAAAGATTTAGGCCAAACAACTTTTATTTAGAATCATGAGTGTTTTATTATTATTATTATTATTATTATTATTAGAAAGAGATCAGATTATATTAATCATTTTACTACCAGTTTAACTAACCTAAAGTAAGATATCTCACCACTTAAATGCCTAAGAGTTGTCCTTGATTAAACATAACATGCATGCAGGTTTTAATGTTATGTTTTATTATGCCTTACAAATGTGTATGCAGGATTTTCATTTCAGCAAGTCTGAAAGCCTGTAGCAGTGGTTGCCACCAAAATACCAGCACAGTGAATTGTCCCTGTAAACAGCTGGATCATTAATTAGCGGAGAAAAAAAAAAGTAATAATAATTTACCAATGCCTATCAGATAAAAAAGTAAACTTCTTGAGAAACAAACTTCCACCTCGTGAGTCTGTTTATTGCCATCAGCAGTTATTTCAGAGTGCACAACTGAAATCTGATGGCTCCTAAGGTACAAAAAAAGAACCAAAAAAAAAAAAAAGCACACTGACAAAGTCTGCTCACCTACAGCCCAAGCTCGTACCCCCCCCATCCCCTGCCCTGCCCTGCCCGCCAGGCGCGGCGGGTGGCTCTCCGGAGGGGCCAGGGCCGCCCTAGCGGGCCGAGCGCGGCCCGGGGTGGAGGAGATGCGCACCGCTACCCCCCAGTACCTCCACCTCGAATCTCGCCCAGGCTACTCATCAAAAACGGGAGGAGGAAAGGAAAAACCGCAGAGGGAAAGAGGACCTGGAGCATGCAGAGGGGGGGCAGTCCCGTCCCCGGCGGCGGTGGGAGCGGGTACCCGGCCCCGCCGCGCCCCCCGCCTGGAGCCCCCCGCCCTGGAAAGCGGCTGTGGGGGCCGCCCCGGGAGCTGGGCTCGTCCCCCCGCCGGCTGGAGGTGGGAGAAGGTGGCAGAGCCGAAAATACCCGGGGCGAACCGACCTGCCGCCGCCCAGAGCGGCCCGAGCAAGCGAACCGCGGTCCCGCGGAGCAAAGCCGGTGGGAAACACGCAACGAGAGAAGGAAAAAAGTAGTCCTGACTCTCCTTCCCCTCTACCTCTGATCATGCACAACAGCCTACAGCTACTGCTCCTCCGCGGACAAGGGGTGACAATACGACATCTCCAGCGTTACTGCTACAGACACTAATTGCGATACGAGTTTCTATCAGTTCCAGCTGATTTATTAAAATTGTCAAGATACAGACTTTCAGCATTTAAAAAAAAAAAAAAAAAAAAAAAAACAGGCTATGATGTTGACAGTGCACAAGTCTGCTTTTGCCATCATTTGCTACAAAATATGCAGATGGTCTGTACTTTAGATTATATTGCACAACATGAGAAACTTTTTTAACTATGTGCCTTTTTTCTTTTTTCTTCTTTTTTTTTTTGCTAAAATCGAGAATCCAGTTTCATACCTTCCATCTGGGGCCCCATCCACATATCACAGCGTATGAGATACATAAAGTCCTACTATAGTACAGTACATATACAATCTTTTAAACTAAGATAACAGCTCTGAGGTCTATATCACCATTTTCAATAAATCTTTACCTACAAATATTGAACAAATCTGAACTATAGCTGTACAAAAGTGTTGTGTTTTTTTTTTTTTTTTT